>NW_011478038.1:90381-95293 GCF_000754665.1 Bison bison bison | reverse complement strand
GAACTGAGTGACTGAACTGAACTGAAATGATAAGGAGGGATTTACTTCTATCATATTGCTATTTGGTTTCTATATGCCTGATATCATTTTTTGTTCTTTATTTTTTTAGCTTTTGGTGTTCAAGTTCTTTGGAAAGCCCCATTGGAATTTTTTACATGCCTCGATCTCGGGGCTGTCGTGAAGCTCGGGCCTGCAGAGGTGCGGCTGGACGCCTCAGGACTGTGTCCACAACACAGGGGTCAGAAGGCTCCTCTGCCCCTGATCAGCAGGACCTTAGCCACACAGGAGCCAGGGGAGTGTCCCCACGGGTGCTGGCTCTGTGATTCTCTGCTGATGGACTTAGAATCCGAGTCACTGCACTCAGGAAGAGCCTGGGGATGGGGCCACAGAGCTGATGCAGCAGAAACTCCCCTCCAGGCCGGGGGTGGGCAGACCCCTGCCCCCCCTCCTGACTCCCGGCTGCCGTGGTGTCCGGGCTGGGGTCTCCGGGCTGGGGTCTCCTGTGGTCACTGTCTACTGCCCATGCCTCTCTGACCCCGGCAGCCCCTCACTCCTCACGGTCGAGAAGCGTCGGTGTCTGGCCCTGGGTTCCCACCCAGAACCCTGAGTCAAGGTCATCTCTAAACAAGGCGGCGGCTGTCGTGCCGTCCGCACTGACCCGGAGAACCTGCTGCCTGTCTTCACGACGCCTTCCGCCCCTTCCCGCCCCCACCCCCGGACTCCCCCTGACCCGCCTCCACCCTCCTGCACACCCTCCCAGCTTCTCTTTCTCACAGACAGACAGTTCCTCACAATTTCCTCCTGGATTAGCTGAAAAAACAAAAGACGAATACAATTCCTTTAAATGAGAATGGTAGGAATTGTCCACGCAAAATGAAATTTGTACAAACTAAACTGCCTGTGGTAAATTTTGCTTTGGACTCTAAGTTGAGAGTAAATCATGCAAACTGTGACCCAGGAAAAGAGGACATTGTGAGGCTGGGAAGTGGGCAAGCCTCTCACCCTTGGGTGTCTCTCCTGATCCCCACAGACCCCACATGAGAAGCTCTAATCATAAAACTGACATGAACAATTAACAATGAATAAATCATAATTTTTTGGTAAAATTGAAATGGAAAAGAAATTATTTCTATGAATAGAATTTCAGTGAAAAAAAAAAAGATAATTGGAAACTGTTTGATTTCAAGTTCAGACGATTGACAAGGCCATAAAATTAAAAGACGCTTACTCCTTGGAAGGAAAGTTATGACCTACCTAGATAGCATATTCAAAAGCAGAGATATTACTGTGCCCATAAAGGTCCGTCTAGTCAAGGCTATGGTTTTTCCTGTGGTCATGTATGGATGTGAGAGTTGGACTGTGAAGAAAGCTGAGCGCCGAAGAATTGATGCTTTTGAACGTGGTGTTGGAGAAGACTGTTGAGAGTCCCTTGGACTGCAAGGAGATCCAACCAGTCCCTTCTGAAGGAGATCAGCCCTGGGTGTTCTTTGGAAGGACTGATGCTAAAGCTGAAACTCCAATACTTTGGCCACCTCATGCGAAGAGTTGACTCATTGGAAAAGACTCTGATGCTGGGAGGGATTGGGGGCAGGAGGAGAAGGGGACGACAGAGGATGAGATGGCTGGATGGCATCACCAACTCGATGGACGTGAGTTTGAGTGAACTCCGGGAGTTGGTGATGGACAAGGAGGCCTGGCATGCTGCGATTCATGGGGTTGCAAAGAGTCGGACACGACTGAGCGACTGAACTGAACTGAACTGAATAGAGTTTGCCCTAGAAAAGTGCTTTTTTGTTGAACATTAATCCAGGAGTGCAATATTATAGTAACAATTTTTATATTTAGATGTCACTGAGGTGCACACAGCTTCACTCTCTGCTCACACAGAGAGCCCAGGAGGGCCCAGCTCTCCCTCTCTTACTGGTGTGTCCCGCAATCAAGGGATGAGCCAGGCCTCGGGGTCTAGGCTGCCTTCCCCGCTCTGACCTGTCCTTTAGGGGTTGGATGAGTCCTTGTCACTGTTCCCACCTTCCTCCTGTGGAAGCCTGGTAAGCCCTTTATCCTGGGTATTTGTCCCTTCCATCAAGAATTACCATTTTTTTGGCATAAAATACAACCATATCATTGTTATCAATATATAATATTATAAAAATGTAATTAGTTGGCATAAGGTATGAAAATGAAACCTGTGGGTGCTGGATTCCCGGCATGAGGCCCCTGCCTGGTGGCCCAGCCCCCTGCTGGCTCCCCGGCCAGGTCCCCGGCACCCCTCCCCAGAGCCTGTGGGCTGTCCTCTCCCAGTCTGCTCTGGGGGTCCCCCTCAGTGGGGGCTCTCTTGCCCCCAGCTCTCCGGCAAGCTCCCTGCTCCCCCAGGGAAGGACCCCAGCCCGCCCCTCTCTGACGGCTTGGCCTCTTCTGGCCCGAGGTCAGACCCCAGGTAAGCGGTGGCGGCCGGTGGGTCTCACCCCCCCAGCTTTCCACCTGCCACGTGCCCTCCGTCGGGGCCGGGGTGACCCGGGGTCCCGCAGGGTGTATGCCTCCCTCTGCCAGCGGGCCCAGCGCCCAGCTCAGGGGCTGGGGAGACTTCACCTGAGGGAGGGGTCAACATACCCTCCCCTCCGCACACCCCCTAGGTAGCGATGCAGCTCAGCCCTGGCGTGGGGGCTCTGCAGACTGACACCTCGCTCCCAGGGCTCTGTCACCATCCGACGCGGGCCCACAGCCCTGCGCCACTGTCTGCCCGCCATGTGGGCATCCCAGCAAATGTGCCTGTCCTGGATGGGTGCGTCCAGAGGGCAGGACAAGGGTCTGTCTGGGCTCTGGGCTGGCGCTGGCGTCACCAGAGAGGGACCCCGTGGAGCCTTGGTCTGGTCTGGGACGGGCCGGCCAGGAACGACTAGCTCCCGCCCCGCGCCCTTTGCTCCCGGGGTTGGGGGCGGACTGGGGGGGCACAGTCTCTCCCACTCACAGCCCCTCTGCACCTGTCTTATCTCTCAGGCCTCTGGTTTCAGTCTGTTTGTCCTGACATTAGGTGTGTTTATCTCCTGCTCTTCTTGCGTCAATAAAGCTGGGACGCTGCGGGGACGCCTCCCTGAGGTCTGGCCTCTGGGGCATGGCTCTGGGGGTCACGGCGCCCTGCACGGAGCGGAGGACCCTCTTTCTTCAGAGCCCCCAGCGGGTCTGAGGAGCCTGTGGGGCTGCTGCTCTGTGTAAGTGCTCAGGTGTCTGACGCGGAGCGGGAGCCTCCTCCTCAGGGCTTCTGCAGCAGCAGCAGGATGAAGTCCCTGCTCGCCCCGGTGACATGGCCAGCCCTGGGGGTCAGGGCCCTCCAGGAGAGCTGGGACTCGCCCACAGGCCTGGTTTATATGGTACTTGCTGCCTGGGCGTTGGACTGCAAAGTTGTTTTTTTTTCCCCAAAAAAGAATGTTCTGGAACAAGCTTCTGCACTTTTCCTCCTGGGTGAGCCCCTGAATGAGTGCAGTGAGGCTGGGGAGAGCGGACGAGTCCACAGTGCAGACCGAGGGGATACCCACCCTCATCCCCGCCAGTCTGGGGCCTGCACGGACCTCCACCCCAGGCCCACTTGGGGGCCCTGTCTCCAAAACTGGCGCTGCCGCATATCGGGGCCTGGAGCCCCGCCTGTCAGCTGCCCAGGCCATGAGGAGGGTGCACTCCCAGACCAGTGAGGCGGGGGCCACCACCCACGGCCAGGAGCACAGAGGGCCAGAAACCGGCAGGTGTCGTCGGAAGTCTGATTAGACTCTGTGTGGAGCTGGAAACGCAAACACTGATAGAGCCAGCGGACTTAGGTGCCCTCTGCCCTGAGGCGTGATGTCACCTCCAGCACCTGTTTCTGGACGGAGCTCCGTGGACATGGGTGTGTCCACACTGGCATTGCGGAGAGACGCAGGTGTGCTCACAGGGCCTGGGGGCGGGGACGAGCACAGAGCCCGGCCCGGGGGTGTGCAGGGCTGGGTCCTGGCTGCAGGGACTTGCCAAGCCCAGCTGGCCCGGCCGGCGGACACAGGGCCAAACAAGGCAGCTCTGGGCCTCCCGGAACTTATCTTGAGTCAATAGGAGGCCGGGTAGTTCTGGAGGCTATTGACGAGTCTGGAGACAAGGGCGGCATTCAGGCCACAGGCTGTTTCCAATGAGCTCAGCTGCTCCACAGCTGGGGCCAGGGACGGGCTCGCCCCCGACTGCCAGGCCTGTTTCTCCCACTGGTCAAGGCTGGCTGGGCCAGGGAGCCAGGTGCCAGGGGCGCCCTTAGCGAGAAGCACCGAGAGCAAGTGCTGGGGGGAGCAGGCCGGGGAGCTGCCCGTCATGGCTGCAGGTGACCCAGGCTTCCCCGTCGGCAACAGGTTTCTAGGATGAAACTCTTACTGATCAGGGAGGGTGAGTGTGAGCAGTGGGGAGCCAGACAGCAGCCCTCGGTGTCCCTGGAGCCTGAGGGCCGGTGCACTGTGGCCTCACTCCCGCAGGGATCCATGGGAGGAAGCAGAGTGGTCCTGACAGTTTTCACGGCCTCGCTCTGCCGCTGCGGGCTGCTCGGGAGCGCTGAGACATGCAGGACAGGCTGTCCTCTGGCCTGGCCACTGGGCCAGCACCGCGCAGACTTCGACGTGCCTGGGGTCTATGCCGTAAACGCAGCCTCCCTCTGCTTAGGGAGGTGGGTGGACCGGGGATCCTTTCTCCCCATGAGCTTCTGGATGCAGAGTAGGCAGGCTGATGAAGACCAAGGTGAGGATCACTTCCAGAGACATGGGCTCTATGTTAGGGGTGTTTGCTCACCTGCGAGGCGGCCAGGATGCTGGGAGACACCACTGTGAGGGGCTGAGGCAGCAGGAATGGCTGGGAAGGGGCTGGGCAGGCAGCGAGCAGCAGCCCCGAGGCTGGAGGGTGTGGTGCCCTG
>NW_011478038.1:81300-89552 GCF_000754665.1 Bison bison bison | reverse complement strand
AGCCGGCCCCGCCTGCACCGTGGCCTCCAGCTTCTGAGTGAACATCTGCTGCTTAGGGCGCCCACTGTGCCGCCAGCCCGGGAGCCTGTGGCCTCCAGAGAAGCCCTAACCTGGGGTCTCTCAGGGCGCACCTGGTCCTCAGGCCTGGAGCAGGCTGCTTTATTGCCTTCATTTAGCTCACTTGCCAGGTACAGGGGTGTAGACAGGAAGGTGGTGCAGACAGACATGAGGAAGAGGCAGGCACGGGGCACAGGCAGGCACGGGGCACAGGCAGGCACGGGGCACAGGCACGGGGCACAGGCAGGTATGGGGCACAGGCAGGCACGGGGGTGCAGCCAGTATAGGGGTGCCAGCAGGTACGGGGCACAGGCAGGTATGGGGCACAGGCAGGTATGGGGGTACAGATAGGTATAGGGCTGCAGGAAGTTATGGGGTGCAGCCAGTATAGGGGTGCAGCCAGTACAGGGGTGCAGCCAGGTATAGGGGTGCAGGCTGGTATGGGGGTGCGTGCAGGTATCGGGGTTCAGGCAGGTATGGGGTACAGACAGGTATGGGGATGCAGGAAGGTATGGGGTGCAGCCAGTACAGGGGTGCAGCCAGGTATGGGGGTGCATGCAGGTATCGGGGTTCAGGCAGGTATGGGGTACAGACAGGTATAGGGGTGCAGGCAGTTATCGGGAGCTGGGAAGAAGGTGCCCTTTGTCAACGGTGGTTTGTTGCTTTAACAAATGTTGCTGAGGTCATACCACACAGCCCCATGTCTCACCTTTAAGGTCGCCTACATGCACCTCACAACCTCATGCACCAGCCCCCACCAACACCTGTGCTCCGAGGTCTCTTCATCCCCGAGCTTGTCCCTCAGAGCACCCATGGGTGCTGGTGACCCTGCGGGGCAGCCTCCAGGCAGTGCCAGGCGGGGTCCAGGATGACCGTCTCAAGATTCTGTCCCCCCGCGGATGTGGGCGGACTGAGGGCTGGACAGCAGCTCTTGGGGTCACCCACGCCCTCTGACTGTCCTCCCTTCTGCTCCCCAAGACGCTTCCCGAAGCCCTTGGGAGCGTGGACCAAAGCAAGCCCAGGGCGAGACCCATGCGGCGGGCGGTGCCCCTGTGCTGGGGAAGGGCTTCCTGCACCCCCCGGGGCTCTGTGCCTCAGTTTCCTTGTCTGTGATGGGAATCAGTGATCTCCAGGAACTGGGCCACCCCGCCGGTCGCCTCAGGAGGGCGGGGGCCGTCTCCTGCTGAGGACATGCTGCCTGGACATCTCGATGGGAGCAGGCTCTGGGGGCGCAGGCCCTGGGTCTCCTGGCCTCGCGGGTCTGCCTGGCATCCGGCCGGGCTCGGGGACTTCTCTGGTGATGCTCAGAGGACTCATGCCCGCATGGCCTGCCCAGGTGGGACCAGTGCCCCCAGCCATCCGGCCATTCCGGGCACCCAGGAGCACCGTGTCTGTCAGCCCAGCTGCCAGCCTGAGCCTAATTACTTAATTTGCACTAATTCTCATGGCATTAATACACGCTGCCTAAAATAACATTGCCTAGAAAACGAACTTGTCTACGGCACTATTTTTATCGTATTTTGAGGGAAAAAAAGGGAGTCACGTTGTCAGCCTTTCCAGCTGTTTTCCATTTCTTCCCCTCTACTTGCTGTTTGGAGCTAAACTTGGAGACGGGATTCTGGGAGAGCATTAAAGGCACACCAGCCCCGGTTTTCGCGTCAGACTGGACGCCGTGTCCCCTCCTACAAAACCTCGTTGGTGGACGAGTGTCAGCCCCCGGGGTGCCTGTGTCAAGTCCCACTGCGTGCCAAGCTCCTGACACAGGCAGCGTCCACCCACAATCAGCGCCCTGCGTGGAGCTCTGTCCTGGGGGCTGCTGAGCGGTGAGGCCGGGACCCCAGCAGGGCTGGCCGTCAGCACAGGTGACGTGACCCTTGGCCAGCGAGGAAAGGGAGCCCAGAGCTGACCACAAACACAGACGGTCCTGCAGCCGCCTCCCCCGCCCCTGGGGGCCCGCACGGCCACCAGCAGGTCCGGGGCTGGAGCCGTGGTCTCCAAACGCCTCCACCCATTCTCAGCCCTCCCGTGAGTGCGGGTGTGGAGGGGAGTCACGGGCCACCTTCCCCAGCCTGCGGGTGTTTCGGGCCACCCCACCCAGCTCCCTGGGGGCGGCACGGGGCCCAGCCTCGGACTCTCCGTGGCGGCTGCCCTGAGCATGTGTGCATGTCCTGTCGGAGGGCCCCCGCGTGCACACACGTGAGGATACGATCTGCGTGCATCCTGCATGCAGGTGCCCTGGCGTGTGTTAGCTCCTGTGGGCAGGCAGACTCCCATGTTCACACGTGTGTCTGCACGCATGTGTGACGGGGGGTGGCGCGGGCCCAGGGCGCTCCTGGAGACCCACACGTGTCCCACTGCCAAGCTGCCTCCATTGTCACGTCAACCAAGTGTTTCCAGCTCCACGCCCAGGAGCACCCTGTCTCCTCGCTGCTCAGAAACCCCAGCCAGACTTCTAAACCGCTAGGCAGATTTCGAGGCCCTTTTTTTAGCTGCCGAATGAAAAAAATAAGCAAACACAAATCTGCTGACCCCAAGCCTCCTCCTCTTCTGGAGAATTTAATTTCTGAGCTTTGATCTGATACCAGGACCCAGAGGACTTGTTATTTCTAAATAATGAGCTGAATGTTTGTGCTCCGAGCCTGAACTTTTCTGGTTTGGGGAAAAATATGACTTTCCATAGAAGCCCTTTGATGCGGCCAGTGGTGCTGTCCACACAGGAATGAAAAGGCCTTTCAGAGGCCTGGTGGTGGTGAGGGGGCCGCCAGGCCGAGGCCGCGGGGCAGCCCTCAGGACAATGCCCCACCGGCCCGCCGCGTGGGAGGCGTGGGTGGCAGGATCCCCGGCCTCTGCTCCCTCCCCAGGGCCTTGCTCGCTCTAGCTACACCCCCGAGAGTTGGGACCTGCTAGGGGAGAACCCCCTGAGGCAAGGACTGCTGTCAGCTGGGGCCCCGTGGGAGCAAATCCTCCTGTTCAGACCCAGGCTGGAGCAGGACCCCTGCTCTCAAGGAGGGGCTGGAGCCAGGGCAGGCTGCCAGGGCACCCCTGCTGGGGGCCACACCATGGGCAGACACTGGTCCGCAGGGGCACCACTGGCTTGTCCATCGCTGCAGACGCATGGCCCAGCCTCTGGGGCGGCAGGCTGCCCCTCGGGGCTCCACGGGGGTCCAGGCTTGGGGTTGGGCTCGGGGCCCATGCAGAGCCCAGCGTCCTCCCTAGGAGGCAGGCTGCTTTTTCCTGTCCCTGGAGCCACCAGCACCCACAGGAGTGCCCTGCTCTTTTCCCTGGGAGATGATCATTCCAGGGCAGGGCTGGTGAGCCTGGGGCCCCCTCCCCACCCAGCCCAGGTGACTTTGCACCCGTGAATGGCTGACTTCACACTTTATGGTGTTTTCCCTGGAGAGTCCCCGTGAGCAGCAGCAGGCCTGCACCCAGAGGTCAAGAGGCAAATACCGCCAGTCACCTGGCCACAAAGCGCGCTCGGGCAGCCTGGTAAAAACACCTGGCTGTTCCTGGGGCTCCAGCCCTAACCTTGTCCCCACCTCATCTGCTGGAAGGACCAAAGTCAGGCCAGCTGAGCTGAGCCGCCTTGGAGCCGCGGCTCAGACAAGCCCCAAAGCAGAGTGCCCCTGCCCCTCCACGCCCTGCGTGGAAGGAAGCCGTGACCCCAGAGCTCACACCTGCGGCTGCCTGACCTGGCCAGAGTGGGGTTGGGACATGCCTAAAAAAGAAATTAAATAATTGAATTAACAGGTGATACAGTGACTGGTCCCACACTCCAGGCAGGTTTGGCAACAGCAAGGAGCCCGTCAGGAAAACTGATGAAATCAGAAAACAGCTTGGGGCATCGGCTCATTGTTTGTGGCAGAAACACTCTCGGGCGTTCGTACAAGGGAGACCATGCTGGGTGTTCAGGAGCTCTCTGCACTGTCTCGAGAATTTTTCTGTAAATCTAAAAACATGCTAAAATAAAAGGTTAATTTGCAGAGGAGTTGGCTGGGGGTTGCCACGTGGGGCTGGTGTCTGGGTCTGGCTCTGGCTCCGGCTGGGTCTCCGGGGAGGCCGAGGTGCTGTGCTAACCCAGGGAGGAGCAGGCCCAGCTGTGGCCAGTGGGGATCAGTGGTCAGACCCCGAGCCTCCCGAAGGTGAAGCTGGAGGGGTGCGGCCGTGCCTTGCAGGAGGACCGAGCTGGACTGATGGGGCAAGAGGTGGGGCCGTGCGAGAGGAATGGGGCTCGGGCCCAGGTGTGTCCTGACTCTGTCTGCAGGACAAACGAGTCAGGGTTGGGGAGATGTCCTGGGGCCGTGGGTGCACTGTGGCACCTGCTCCAGCTCTGCCCCCAGCACCACGGACCAGCGGTGCCCCCAGAGCGAGGGCCCTGCTGCAGGCAGCCCTGGACACCAGGCGGAGCCTCGCTGAGGAGGAGGTCCCCACCCCCAACTTCTGTGCCCGCCTTGTCCCGGCCACCAAGGCAGCTCTGACATCTTCTGACAGATAATGTCCTCCAACCTGAGAAGGTTGATCAAACCCAAGCCTAGACTCTTCATTCCTTTTAAAAATCGTATTTCATTTTATGGGCCTATAATTATTATTTAACAATTCCCTATTGTTATTGAAAAGCCTATTTCCTAATGGGCTTTTAGGTCATTATAAATAACGATGCGGTGAATAACGGTGCAGACATCTGTGTGCAGCCACAGATGGTAGCTCAGCCTTTGGGCAGAGAGGCGACCCCCGGGAAAGGTGTCGCAGAGCAAGAAGGGGCGGGCGCAGAGGAGCCCCTGCTGGGGGCGGGGCCTGGGGCCCACGGCACCGCGCCGGTCCAGAGAGGCGCGCCTGGCGGAGCGAGACCGCTCGTGACTCAGCCACAGACAAACACCTCGTGTCAAGCTCACCGCACACAGATAAACGGCGAGAATTCCAGAGGCCGCCCGGACTAGCCAATCAGATAACTTGGCTGCCCTGAGTTACCGTGTTGGGAAACGGCTTAATAGCATCTCGCTTGTTACTGATTAATTTTGTTTGATGTGGGAGGCTGCACAGATTTTTAGTAAGCACCACTTGTGACTGAAGACCAACCGAAGCTTCCAGAACCATGAAGTGCATCTCAGGGTATTTCACGAGTGCCTGCCCAGCACTCCTGGGCTGGGGACAAGACGGCTGTGGGAGGAAAGCTCCTGTGAACTCACGACATGGGATCGGGGAACCGCTGGGGGCTCTGCTGCTCGGTAAACCTCCAGCCCGAGTCTCCTTTGTCTCCTGCCAATAGGTGGAGGTTTTAGCTTGTAGGCTCTAGAGGACTCAGAAAGGAGAAAACTGCAAAGGCTCCAAAGCCAGGGGAGGCCCTCGGGCCCCTGCCATCTGTGCCAGTCCAGCCTGTCCTCTACAAAGGGGCCGTGAGACAGCCAGGCAGCTGCACTGATGCTGGGCCCTGGGGCCATGAGAGCATTTCCCACCTGCACAGGAATGAGCGCGAGCCTCTGGACTGCGCCTGGACCAAGCCCTGTTTCTGGTCAGTGACCACTTCTGGGGCTCTTTGGAGGCTTGGCCATATGCGTCACTAGCTGGTGGGCAGAGAGTGGCTGGCCAAACTGATTGTACAAACCACACCAGACAGCCACCCAATGCCTGAGGCACCCAGAAAAGCAGGTACAGCTGGAGCTGCAGCCGAGGGGAAGTATGTCAGTTAGGACACACTGGGCTGCAAGTAACAGAAAAATCAGCTTGGACTGCCTTAACTGAGAGGGTAGGCTGGCTCTTGGTACTGGAGGTCTCCGCAGGCCAGCTTTCAGGGGCCTCCAGTGGTCAATAAGGCGGTCAGTGTCCCGATTTCTTTCCATCTCTGCCTTCTGCATAGTCAACCTCATTCCAAATCCAGTTCAGCCTCATGAGCACAAAGTAGCTGCTCCAGTTCCAGACTTCACATCCAAACACCACCCTGCCCAGAAGGAGAGGGAATGTGGCAGGAATCCACACAAGGAATCACCCTGACTGGACCCCTTGGGTTACATGTCCATCCTTCAACAGGTGCAAGCGGCAGGAATGTGTGATGGGTACAAAAGAACCATGGCCCCACTTGGAAGAGGAGGGTATGGGCAGCTTGGCTCCAAGGACATGGGCTGTGGGCACTGGGGGTGGGGAGGGTGGATGGATGCTGGGTGGGCAACTTGGAACGCTCAGGAAGGTGCGGGTGGAGCTATGTCTACACCATCACACCAGACGAGGGGAGCGTGCATTCTGTGCAAGGGATTTGGGTTTTACTTCCAAGAAACCTGAGAACCAGAAATGCCTTGGGGGCAGGAGGGAGGCCCATGCAGGCCAGTGTCCCTGAGCCCACCCAGGGGGCGGCTCCTGCTGGAGCTGAGACCCCAGAGGCCAGGCGTGGTGTGTGTGGAGGAGGTGAGGGCACAGGAAGAGGGCTGGGGGGCATTCCTCTACTAACCAGATGCCCGGCCGGCTCTGGCCCGGCCTCCCCGTGTGCTGTGTTCTGTCCCCGCAGCCCGCTGGCAGCGGGGTGTATCTGCCACTCTCATTTTACAGACGCAGAGACTCAGGTCTGGAACAGGCGGTTTGAGGTCACGCCGCCAGTACATGGCTCTCAGGACTCAAACCTGGGTCTGCCAGACTCTGCAACCTGGCAGTCCAGGTAGGCAGCCTCTCCCCTGGAGAAGGGTTGAAGACCAGGCTGAGGCTCCTCATGGAGGTGAGGGGGTGGACCGCGGCTGGGGACGGAGGCCCTGGGCCGGCCGTGGGCTGGCCCGGCTTCTAGCCTTTGCTCCTGAGGCAGCGGGGGGGAGCCTGTGGCTTGGCCCACGTGGGAGCCTTTCTGAAAGGCGGGGAAGGGCCCCGGCTGGGTTATCTCTGCCTCCTGTGTGAGCTCTTCCACAGAAAACTGACAGTCATGCAGGCGACTGCTGCCCATAGAAATCAAGTTAATTGTGTCTGGCGGAATGCCACTGCTGATGGCCCTGGGGTGGACTTGCCTCATCACTCCTGAATTCTCTCAGTATTCCTTATTTCCCGTATAATGCCGAGTTTTGAATTCTGAGAGCTGGTTCTAACACGTTACTGGTTTCCTCGTTAATTAGTGCATTCAGTAAAACCTCTGATACATTTTCCACTTGTATAATAGTCATGGTTTCACCTTTTAAAAATGATCCTGTAATGCCCTCTGGTCATCTGAGGTGGGGTCCAGAGCTCAGGAGCGGGGAGGGCTCCGGGACAGACAGATGAGATGCTGAGTTGGGGAGTCTGTCTGCGTGTCCCTCCTGACACAGGGCCCTCCCCTCAGCTCGGGGCTCATGCGTCACTGCTGGGACAGCCATGCGCCTGCGCCCTGCAGCCGCAGGGGTCCTGCAGACTGCCGGCCGGGTCACTCTCACTCACTCTTACTACAGTGTGAATGGCTGGCGACTTTCCGTGGACTCTAACATTTATGGGCGCACCTCTAAAAGCAGAGGACACCAGAACTGTGCTGGAATCTGGGGCCACAACTTCCAATAGTTCCACCCAGGTTCAAATTTTCTTCCACATTCCTGTTTTTTAAATAGGATTTCATGGAAATTCTGCATTCTGTGCCAGAGGGCATCTATGTTTGTTTTTGTACAAAACACCAGTGGGACAGGTGAGAGTTGGGCCAACTTCCAAACTCCATGACTCCCTCCAAGGAGCCTCTGGGTACCACCTTCCAAGCGGGCCCCTCCTCCCCACAGCTGAGAGCCCTGGCCTGAGGTCTAGAGCAAAAGCCCCCTCAGACAGAACGAGAGTGGTCGGGCTTCATGTTCACGCAGAGGCCCTGAAAGAGCATCCACGGACGGCCGAGGGGAGCGGCAGGGGGGCAGACGGGCCGGACGCCTGGACGTCAGGCTGCTTCTCCGGGTCGGTCCCCTGGGTGTCACATGAGCAGCTGCCCGATAGGACCCCCTCCCCGCCCGGTCAGATCAGGGGGTGCGGGGGTGTCCTGGGAGGAAGGGGAGGGTCTCCCCGGCCTGGATCAGACCACCCACCCTCTGCTTGCGCCCCAGCCGTCCCGGTGAGACGGTTCTCTGCGCCCGGAGAACAAGAGCGTCAGGCTCTCAGGAAGCCCCGCTGGACTGCAGACCCCACCAGCCGCCCCCGACGCTGGGCGTCATCACCGCCTGACTGGTCCCTTTTCAGGAGCTGCTCCTGGAAGACCACGGACTCCAATCCCCGGCACC
>NW_011478038.1:70582-80788 GCF_000754665.1 Bison bison bison | reverse complement strand
GCCAGGTGCATCGCTCCCTGCGCGGCAGGCTCACCTGTGCTGCACCTGGAGGGCTGAGGGGGGCTGGGCACCCGCTGGCCACCCTTCTTTGGACGGCTGGGGAGACGGGCCATGTGCTCCCCTGGGCTCCTGCTAAGAGCCGGGGTCGCTGTCCTGGAGTCTGGGGGGCATGGCGGTGGGGGGGCTGCTCCGTGGGCGGAGCCTGTATTCTATTGGAGATTCTGACGAAGCCAACAGCTGTAAGGTAATGAATACAGCACATCACAGAGCTTGCCGGGAGTGCAGAGAGAAGATAGCACTGGGCAGCTGCTAGCTTGGGCGCGGCCAGGAGGGCCACTGGACAGGACGCTGACTGGAGACAGGGTGGGACGAGAAGTGGGGCTCGTCCCAGGCCTGGGGATGAGCGGCCGAAGGCCCTGGGCAGGAGCGGCTGAGAGGCCTGTGGCCAGAGCGCGGAGGGTCGGGGCGGGGAGAGGGGCTGGCCTGGCCCCAAGGAGCTGAGGGCCGGGCCTGAGCTTTGCTCCGGGCTCAGGAAAGCCGGGCGGGGCCGGCGGGGGGAGGCTGGGAAAGGGGGGCCTGGTGTGATTTCGGGGTCTCACTCTGGCTGCGGGCTGGATGGTGGCTGGATTGGGCAGGCGGCTGGGGTGCGCTTGGCACCTCTGCGGGGGCAGGGCGGGCAGAAGGAGAGCGCCAGGGAAGGCCGCCTGGAGGAGCCAGGGTGGGCTCAAAGGCTGGCGGCGCTGCTGCGGGCCGTGGCAGGTCGGCTCAAGGCCGCCTCCCAGGTGTGAGGCCCGAGTCGCTGCAGGTGTGCCGGGCACGGGGCCAGGTGGCGCGTTCTGCACGCCCCGCGGGCCGGGGCTCACGTCAGCTCTCATGCATTATCTCATCCGTTTACACAAGGACCAGGCGCTCCATGCCTTATCACACTGGGTTGGCACAACAACCCTGTGAGTCAGGATTATGACCCCGGTCTCAGGTACAAGGAAGCTAGTGCTCAGCCAGGGACACGCTCACGATTTCTGTGGCCTGGGGTGCTGAGTGGAGATCTCATCCAGCTCAGGGTGTGTGTGTGCAATTCTAAAATTAAGATATAATCCACATGACAAAAAAGAATCAGTGTTTTAAAGGGTACAGTTCAGTGGTTTTTAGCACATTCCCAATATTGAACAAACATCAGCACGATCTGACTCCAGAACATTTTCATCACCTTGAAAAGAAAGCGTCACCCCCACACTCCCCTCCTTCCTTCCGCGGCAACCACCAGTTTGCTCTCTCTGGCTGTGGATCTGCCTGTTCTGGAATCATACGAGACACGGCCTGTGGCTTCTTTCTCCTGGTGTGTGTTCACGCGTGTTGGGCATCGCTTTCCGTGACCGAATAACGTTCCATTGTATGGATGAAGCAGTGTGCTCGTCCAGCTCGTGCACTGTGGCGGTGCGGCTGCTTTCCACTCTGGGTGGCGTGAGTCGAGCTGCGGTGGCTGTCTGTGCACAGGTATCTGTCTGAGACCTTGTTTTCTACCCTCTGGGTTTGTTCCCAGGAGTCGAGCATGCTTTCATTAGCTTCTTGGCCATTCATAGATCTCCTTTGGAAAAATGTCCAGATCATTGGTCTGGTTTTTAATTGAGTTATTTGTGTTTTTATTGTAAAATCTCAGGTCAGATTTTAAATCCCACTGCCTCTGCTGTCTGGCTGAACTTAGCTGGGCTCATCCAATTACGGGGTGCTGGGCACACAGTGGTCTCCAGCAGAGAGCAGCAGTCTGGCCGGTGAGGCTACTGGAGTCCCTGAGGGGCAGCCGTGGGGGCAGGGGTTCCCCCTCCCGCAGCTCTCAGTGCGGGCCGGCTGCCCACCCTACCGCACCTGCGTCGTCTCCCAGGGCTCCCCGACCTTTGTCACTCGGGCCCCTGAGGCATCAGCCTTCTCCCCGAAGGGCTCCCTGCTCAGATGTCCTGGAGGCAGGAGGGCGTCAGCCCCTGGCACGTAATGCAGGCAGGAGAGGGCGTTGCCCCAGGCCCTGTGACCTTCACACGCCTCCTGGCCTGTGCGCCCTCCCAGGGGCAGGGCTCCCCAAGAGCAGGCACGGAGCAGGACTGGGACAGAGTGAGAACCCGGACGGAGGGGCCTGCGGTCACAAAGACCTCGGACTCTGCAGGAGGCCGTGCCACACTGCCCGGCGAATGTGGGTGCCCTGAGCTTGGCTGACACTGACCATGGCTCCCTGGAGTGCTCACGGCAGGACCCAATTTGTTCAGCAAAAGTTAAGTCGCTCAGTCGTGTCCAACTCTTTGAGACCCCATGGAGTATAGCCCACCAGGCTCCTCTGTCCATGGGATTCTCCAGGCAAGAGTACTGGAGTGGGTTGCCATTCCCTTCTCAGGGAATCTTCCTGACCCAGGGATTGAACCCAGGTCTCCAGCATTGCAGGCAGACGCATCACTCTGAGCCACCGGGGAAGCCCAGCAAAGGTGGGGTAGAATTACCCACCTGGGTCTACAGAGAAACGAGTGTGTGGCGGGTCCAGGATGTGGCTCAGGGCAGCGACCTTGGGAATTTGGGATTGCCGGAAGAGACAGAGGTGAGTCAGTTGTCCAGGAACGCCTGCCCGCCTCTTCCATGGGGCGGGCCCTTCCTGGCCCTGTCTTGGGGCTCAGCCCTGTGACTTGCTGTGGACGCGGGTTGTCTGTAGACCTGGTGCCCGCAGAGGACTGGTGGTCGGCCTGCCCTCGTGTACCCTGGTGGCCTTCACATTACAGAAGGAGCTTCCGGCCGGGGGGTCTGAGCGCAGAAACAGCAGAAACAGGTCGTTTTGGCATATAATCCTTGGCCTTAATCAGTTATAGTGGGAAGTGACTGGGGTTGCTTTGGGCTTCTCCTCAGTGCTGAGAGCTGAAGGATGTCCCACCTCCAGGTGGGGTGCCTGCTGCCTCCAGGTGAGAAGTCACACCTGGAAACAGAGTGCTGGCACCTGTCTGCTGTCTCTAAGTAGATGGATCGGGAAAATGGAATGATGTCAGGAATGAGAGAGTTGGCGTCACTGCAGAGTCTATGATTATTAAGAGGATACTAAGGGGGATATTTGGAGAAGGCAATGGCACCCCCACTCCAGTACTTTTGCCTAGAAAAGCCCATGGACAGAGGAGCCTGGTGGGCTGCAGTCCATGGGGTCGCTAAGAGTCGGACACAACTGAGCGACTTCACTTTCACTTTTCACTTTCATGCATTGGAGAAGGAAATGGCACCCCACTCCAGTGTTCTTGCCTGGAGAATCCCAGGGACGGGGCATCCTGGTGGGCTGCCGTCTATGGGGTCGCACAGAGTCAGACACGACTGAAGCGACTTAGCAGCAGCAGCAGCAGCAAGCGGGATATTAAGGGCTTCCTAGGTGGCGCCAGAGGTAAACAACCCGCCTGCCAATGCAGGAGACTAAGAGGCGTGGTCTCCATCCCTGGCTCGGGAAGATCCCTGGAGGAGGACTCGGCAACCCATCCCAGTATTCTTGCGTGGAGAATCCCATGGACAGAGAAGCCTGGCGGGCTGCAGTCCACGGGGTCACGCAGAGTCAGACACGACTCACGCAACATCGCACGCACACACTGGGTTTACACATCACAGTGGAAGATGGAATTCTTTCCCCTCAGGATCAGAACAAGGCACGGACGCCCACTCTTGCCATTTCTATTCAATGTTGCATAGAGCTTCTAGCCAGTGCAAAAAAGCAAGAAAATAAATAAAGGGTTGGGAATTAGGAGATAAAACTCAGAATTTATTCACTGAGGACACAGTCGTCTATGTAGAAAATCTGACGGAAACTACAAAACGTGAATAAGTGAGTAAGGTTTTGGAATACAAGACCCACATACAAAATTAATTGTGTAAACTTCCCACAAACAATGATATAAAATTAAAAAATACAGTTCATAGGGGTATCAGAAACATGAGCTACATGTGAAGATGTCAGTTTTCCCCCAACTGATCTATGCTTCAACACACTCCCAACCCATCCCAACAGGTTTCTCATGGAAATTCACAAGCCAATTCTAACATTTATTTGGCATTTCAAAGGCTCTAGAATATCCCACCCAACTTTGAAAAAGAAAAGCAAATTTATGTGGCTAACACTCCCCACTTCCCACATATTGTGAGGCTAATGCTGTAGATACGGTGCAGTTGTTCAGTCGCAAAGTCACGTCTGAGTCTTTGAGACTGAAACACGCTAGGCTCCACTGGCCTCCAGTAGCTCCTGGAGTTTGCTCAGATTCGTGTCCATTGAGTCAGCAATGCTCTCTAACCGTCTCATCCTCTGCTGCCTCCTTCTTCTTTCATCCTCACTCTTTCCCAGCATCAGGGTCTTTTTCCAATGAGTTGGCTGTTTGTGCCAAATAGACGAGTAAATCAGTGGACACAATGAGAGCTTAGAAACACACCTACACACTCACAACAGGTTCTGGACAAAGACATTAGCACAGTCCCATGGGGAGAGGGAGTTAGTGGTGCCAAGACAACCGTATGGAGAAAACAAACGACAACACGTTCCTGGTGCTGTGCCCAGAGCTTCATTCAAGGTGGAGCCTATAACTCAATGCAAAGTGTAAAACTGTGAGCTTCCAGACCAAAGTGTAACATAAGACGTTTGTAACCCAGGGGTTACAGGAAAGGCAGTCGGAGAAGGCTTCCTGGAGGAGGCAGCCTGAGCACTGCGTCTCAGAGTACAAGCATGAGTTAGCAGGGCCAAGAGGGGAAGGTGCCCAAGTGGGGCCCTGCTGTTTGGTTCTGTACAGACAGCAGAAAGCCAGGCAGGCAGGCATGCTCAGCTCCGAAAGCTGGTGACCCCCAGTCTGGGTGGGGAGCAGGACGTGGTCAGGGTCTCTGGAGGGAGAGACAGGGAAGAGGCCCTTTTTTCCTGCAGCTGTAGATATGCTAAGAAATGAAGAATATCTGGCCAAACAGGGCTGTGATTTCTAAGAGTAGTTTTAATGCTTACGTTTAACAATGTTTGACACAGACTGAGAGCCTCGTCTCTTCCGGAGATGAGGTAGATGGTGTGCCTGCCTGCCATCCTCTGCAGGTGTGAGGGCTGGAGGCCCAGCAGCCCAGCGCTCGGGGCCTGGGCCCGATCCTGGCTCTTAGAGGCTGCCCGGTGGCCGGGGGGAGGGTCTTCGCCCTGACTGGAGTGCCCTGCTTGAGGCTGGCAGCCACAGGCGGACAGGAGGCACCGAGGCCTGGGCGGGGCAGGGCAGGAAGAGGTGCCTGGAGGTCTTGGGGAGGACGGCGCCTGCTGAGCGTTCTGTCTGGCTCCTCAGAGGTGCTCCAGGGTGCGTGTGCTCTAGGGGCCGTTTGGAACATTCCCATGGCCTGACCCTGTGCCTGCGCCACGTCCTGGGCATCCTCAGCATCCGTGGATGCGGGGCCTGAGTGCTGGACACACATTCCCACCTGGGAGGCCACAGAGGCTTGGATCTGCAGCGAGGCACCAGCAATCTGGAGGTGATTATGGATATAATTTCTCTGGGCCTCCATGAGCAAGTGCCCGACACGCGGCCCCACCCCAAGTTACCTCTCGATCGGTGTTAGAAGGCATTTGACATTTGCCTTTGATTTATGTCCTAACCTCACATCCAGCGGCTCTGGTCCCATTCATCAGCTGCAGTCACCGTGTCCTGCTGAGCAGCTCCTGGAGGTGTGTCTCACCAGAGACCCCGCGGGACGCCGACCAGCCACTCCGCAGATGAGCTGTTCAGTGGACCTGGGGGCTCCCAGGCACCTTTGCTTTTACACAGATTTCTTGGCACAAAAAGGATTGGAAACAATGTGTTGCTTCGTGACGCACTCTCACACGTGTACATTGGTGTGTGCACACCCTCTCGTGGTGCACACCTTTCCGAGCACACATACTCACAGGTGTATGCTTGGCTTACCCTCGTGCACACGCAGTGTACACTCATTCACACCGTGCATGCACACTCAGCAGTGCTCACAGATGCGCACCAGGCAGACAGGCACCCCTGGCCGGTGCATGCCCAGCGTTCAGACACATGCAGAGCACCCCCGCATGGGGAACCCTCTCTGCTCCTGATGCTCAGGGCCCAGGGCAGACAGGACTTCCCATGGCGCCTGGTGGGCGCAGCAGCCCCAGCGGCAGTGCCCTCTGCCTGGACCTGTGTCGAGGGGGGTGACAGGCCTCGCCGCAGCCCCCTCTCCCTCCTGAGTCGCTCCTCTGGCTGAGAGGCGTATGGGTGGAGTGCGGGCCCTGCGCCCCAGAGCCAGTGGGGTGCCCTCTCGGGGGGAGCGGGCCCTCCTGTCCTGGTCACCCGAGTGAGGCACGGCTGTCCAGGGTGCCCGCACACAGAGCGGTGAGAGCAGGCACGTCAGCCTCGGCAGCTGGCCTTTCGGGCGCTGGGGCTCGCTGCTCCCACCGCGTCTCCCACACCGCGAGGCCCCAGGACGCGTGGTCCGTGGCTCCCCACCTCCGTGTGGATGGATGGGGACCAGTATGAGGTGATGGAGGGCACCAGTGCACATGGAGCCCCTCAGCAGCTGGAGGCCCCGTGAGCGTCTGCAGAGAGGGCGGTTCTGGATCCTCTTCAGGGCTGAGCAGCGTGGTCGCTGGGCTTGGCGGGCAGTGGGGAGCCGCTGGTTGCCCCAGAGACACCAGGCTCCTGGGCAGGCGGTGTGGACTGGAACCGCCCCCCGACGGGTGAGTGTGTGGGCCCAGCAGGACCCCCAGGAGGGACCTCCCATCCCTGCCCCCGAGCCCAGCACGGACCAGAGCAAAGCCATGTGGGTGCCCAGTGCTACGACCTGGTTTCTGCTTGTTAAAAAAGGCACAGCCGTGCGACCTCCCTCAGCCTATTATAAATCTAATCCCGTGAGTTTCAGCTGAGTGAGCTTACATCTTGTTTGGACTCTAGGCCTGAAGTTGCCTAAAGCTGGGGACGCGTAATTTATGCACGAGGACAGTTAATTTGTCCTCAGCGTCAGCCTGACAGCTGTGCCTTGGGTTCTGGGGAACCGGTTTCTCCAGAACAGCGAGGTCCACTTACATCAGACAAACTTGGGGTTTTTAACAGGATGAAAATGAGCAATTTTGCCAGTGTTTATGGATTGTTATTAATTTGGCCGAATACAATTACTGGTAACGGACTGTGTCCTTCCTGAGCTCCTCTTGAAGTGATGCTGGGGACCGCACCCCAGGCTGAGCCCCGGGGAGGCAGTGCTGACCCTCCTGGTTTGGGGGCAGGAGGCCGGGCTGCCGGGGGTTGGGGTGGGTGCGGAGAGGTCAGGTCCTGCCCCGAGGGCTCGCATGCTAGTGTATGCCCGGAGCGGGCGAGGGGCCGGGAGTGTGACGCCTCCATCCTCCCGGCCAGAGGGCGCCATCCCCCTGGACGGGCAGCCTGGGCCCCCGCAGTGGGGAGGGTGGGACTGGGCCCTGCCTTGCTGAGCCTTTTTCCTCATCTGTTCCTGCTTCACGGAGCCGGGTGTCTGTTTGTCTGTTCACTGGGCTGCTGGAGCCGCAGGACGAGGCCATTCGTGTGCGTGTGTGGGCTTGGCCACTGGGGCCCTGGAGAGAAGGGGGCTTGCTGTCCAGCGCCCGCTGTCGTCTCAGGGGCGCCCTCCCTCCCCTCGGGTGTCGTGCCCTGTCGGGCCTCGCCCTGTAGCGCCAGCGCTGGTGGAGGCCCCCCACCTGGCAGCTGCTCTGAGCAGCAACACCCATGGCCTGCGAGCTGGTGCCGCAACCCAGGAGCGCGCTCTGCATGACGGTGGCTCATTCACGGCTCCCACGCACAGCCCCGGCTCCGGCTAATGGAAACTCGGTGATCCGTGGCACGTGTGGCAGACATCTGCTCGGGGTAATGTGCTGGTGATGTATGTATCGGTGATCAATCAGTGGATTTGCAAGGGAGGCATAAAGTATTTAATTATAATTGCGTTGGGCAGGTGTGCGTGGTGGAGGCGACATTTGAATAGGTCAGACCAGCCCTCGCCCTGCTCTGTTGTTGGGGATTAAATGCCATTCACTGTGAGGGCTGGGAGCCTTTCTGAAGTCAAAGGGTGTCACATGCTTGCAAATTGAAAATGTCCCATTGCTTCGAAAAACATGATTGATATCCTTTGCAAAGCAAATGCTGCCATACCCAGATCGTGAAGCCTGCTGCCGCCCCTCGGCTCTGGCCGCTTGATCACTGGAATGAAACTCAGAAAGAGAAGTTGAAAGATGAAACGAAACTTTATTTGCTCAGTTGGAAGCAGAAAAATATACCCTCAGATAGTCTATATGTCGTATACTTGTGTGTGGAACCAGCTGTGTCCGGTGACCATCTGAATTATATCTGGTATAATTTAAAATGATGTCAGCACGACTGATGACGGCGTGTAAGTAACAGGGATGAGACAGACACAACACATGCACACACTCGCGTGTGACCACGGCATGGAGGAAGCCTGACCCCAGAGTCACAGCCTGTGTCCCAGTCCTGGGCCCCCTGTGCTGCGGGTCTCTGACCTGTATGGAGCGAGGGGAACAGGGCTGGGGTGCTGGCCCTCGGGGAGGCTCAGCACCGTGCCTGGCCGACCCGAGAGCCCAGCAATACTGGCTGCTTCCCCAGGAGAGAGTTCTGTCTGTGGGTGTTTGCGAGGGCGCAGTGACCTCCGTGTTACACACCTCAGTTCTCTCTGGTTGACCTGTTGGTGGCCTGGGCTGGCCGAGAGGGCATGGGAAACGTGAGTGGGCATCACTTCCAGTGCTCATCTCTGGAGTCAGGGCCAGACACATCTTCTCAAAACCATGAAAGGACTCCACGGGGTTTCTATTCACAGGGCGGATAAAATCGGGATACTGTGATTTAATGAAACTCCGAACCTTCTGAACCAGAGTGCAACCGTGTCTCCTGACCAATTCAGTCTTGTGTGCCTGCCTCCTTCATCTACCCCAGCCCCAGTTTCTCCAAGTCCGATAAAGCAAGATGGTAATTCTGAGTCCAGACAGCGAGCCTCCTTGGGTGTGTTTTTGCCGTTTACAAAATTAGCCAATCATCGTCACCTAGTGAATCAGATTAGGTGTAATCCATACTAATGTTCAAATTAAGTCACGGAAAGCAATTAACTCTGCGAAAAATGGGCTGGTGAAAAATGGTAAGGTTGGTCAAATAGTTTCACTGTGCATAATTGTGTTTTTTAAATGCCCGTCTCTACCCAGTAATTATATCATTTACATCTCAAATGGATGCACCCACCTCCAATGCTTGTAATTGTGCACTTCCTAACCGTGTACCTCACAGTGTAGCAGAAATTTGTCAGCCGTCTGCTCCGGAATGTCTGCTTTCTCGGGAAAGCAGCTGGATGGAACGTGCCAGAGTAGGGCTTCCTCGCTGCTCAGGAGAATCAGGAAAAGTGCATTTTGCCCCAACGCTGTCCCAAATCTGGGCCTCCCCTCTTTCCCCCTCTCTCCTTCCTCCCTCCCTTCCTTCTTTCCTGTATAAAAAGAGCGCACAGAAATTTTTAAACACCGTCAAATATTCAGCCCACAACACGAGACGCGCTTGTCACTTCCAGTCACATCATCCGTGACAGGGACACGTCCACGGGATCAATCAATAGCTGACTCGGCCTTCTGCACTTTGCTTTTATTGTTTTCAGTGAGAGAAAACGCCCACCAACTCCACACAACACTCAGCTCGCCCCGCAGCAGTCTAGGAAGTGACCTTGACTCTAAGTGAACGTGACCCTGACCGTGAGCGCTTAGCCCTCAGGCAGGATCCCAGGGTGAGTCAAGAGCAAACCCTTAAGTTCTCAGGCTCTGAAGGGGTAATGGGGCAACAGGGAAATGAGCGCCTTTCAGCCCATCACGTCTTTCCCTCCAACCCAGGCTGGTTTCAGCGTTGAGCCTGAGTCTGTGAACTTTGTGGAGCATGGCAGAACCGCACTTCTTTGCTTCAGGTGGACTGAAATCACCGAGAACACTCCAGACTGACCGGTGCCAGCCCTGGACGCGGAGCACCTCAGCCCCTCTCACACGGTCCAAAGCTGGAGGTTCACCTGGCGGGCCTGCAGCGAGGGGTGCACGTGGGGTGACCTGCCCCGGGGAAAGGGGTCAGGGGCGGAGAGGATGTAGTCAATGCTGAACTTGATGTCCCTGTGCGCGTCCCTCCTCAGGACGGCAGGGCTGGCTGGGGTTGGGGGCTCGCTGCGGGGGACTGGGGGCTCAGG
>NW_011478038.1:69404-70312 GCF_000754665.1 Bison bison bison | reverse complement strand
TCCGCGGCACCTGTGCGGACGAGGGGCTCAGCGCGCGGCGGGCTCCCGGGGCGCCCCACCCACCGCGCTCTCTTGGGGAGCCCCTGGCGGCCCCGGAAGGATGCCCCGCCCTGGGGGTGGGCGCGTCGCTGGGGAGCTGGCGAAGGCTACGCGTGAACTTTGCAGCGCACGCCGCTGCAAAATGCACCCCCACAGCCCAATCAGGGGTGCCTTGGTCCAGGGGTCCACAGGCCTGGGACATTCAGGGGCCGCACGGGGGTGGGGCCTCACCTTGACGAAGCAGCTGTTGAGGGACAGGTTGTGGCGGATGGAGTTCTGCCAGGCGCGCTGGTTGGCGCGGTAGTACGGGAACCGGCGCATGATGAAGTCGTAGATGCCGGACAGGGTCACCCTGCCCGTCGGGCTCTGCTGAATGGCCATGGCGATCAGTGCGATGTAGCTGCAAACAGCGGCGCTCAGGCCAGGCCGGGGCAGGGGAGGGCCCCGGGAGCGCGTCTGCGTCTGGAGTCTCCGGGCCGCCCGGGGACCACTCCGCTCTCCCTTCCCCGGGGCACCGGGGAGCTGGGGGCGGGGGTGGTTGTTGGAGTCGGGCCCCCCTGGAGCTCCCAGCGCAACTCTGCGCAGACCAGGGAAGCTCACCTTCACACTTGGGGCTTCCCCGGGGAGGCTGGAGAACCTTCTCGGCTACCTCCCAACGTGCGGATGAGAAGTGAGCCCTCCCGCGCCCGAGCTGGTCTTGGCCTCCTCTCGGAGGAGGGCCCCCGCGACCCCTGCGGCCCCGGCACGGCCCTGCGGTCACCTGTACGCTGGCCGCGTGAGCCGCTTCTCCTCGTCCGAGCTGCCCGCCGGGTAGTCGTCGGCGTCGTAATTGAAACAATTGTAGGGATACTGCGAGCTGTCAAACATCG
>NW_011478038.1:66731-69004 GCF_000754665.1 Bison bison bison | reverse complement strand
TGTGCCTCGTGCTCTTTGCGCTGTCCCAGACCTAAGGGCGGAGCTCCCTGGGTCCCCCAAGCCTGCGAGCACCCCAAGACTCAGAGGTCCTTCCCTGGCTTCTGGCTCCTCAGAGCGCACTTCGGAGCTGCCAGGAGCCCGACCACAGAGAGGGCGGGGGCGTAGCCCCTTCCCCACCAGGCTCTGCCCCTCTACCTTCAGCCCCGGTGCAATGGTGGCCAGGGTGTGTGCCGCCGGGACCCTGGATCAGAGCTGGACACAGGGTCCAACCCACCCTGGCACGCTCTGTCCCTGCTGTGCTGTCTCCCTCGTATCCTCCTTGGGGGGCCCTTTGTGGAGCTCTGAGCCCAGTGGCCCCCTGCTCTGTAACTTCCTCATTAGCCAAGCCTCTGCTTCACTGGTCCTTCTGGGGGTCACCGGTGGGCGCCTGGGGAAGAAAAGACAGGGGGAGGACGTTTTAGCAAGAAGTCAGGTGGGATCTTAAGGAGGGCCCTTTGTTTCAAGGTGGCCGTACCAGCAAAAAGCATGTCCACGAACAGTCTGCAAAATTCTGGCCATGAGACCTGTCAGTGCGACTGCCCAAGGCCAGGACACCTGAATAGTCTTCTTCCAGAAGATTCTACCTTTGAAGCTGCACCTGCAGCTCTGAAATGATCTGTGCTCCATCCAGCCTGTTGCCCCAGCAGGGGATGGTGGCCGGCCTGCTGATGTGGGCGCCCAGGACCCAGGGGCACCGTGCCAGCTCCCTCCTGGCTCCAACTCCTGCAGTGGGATCTGAGGTGCACTCGGGCTCAGACACAGTCAGGGGCTCCGCAGCATCCTCTCTACCAGGTGTCAAAACGAGAAATGCTGGGATATGGGAACATCAGACGGTGCAGCCCCTCAGGAAAACATTTTGGTTGTTTCTTTAAAAACTAAACGTGCAGCTACCACGTGACCCAGCAGCTGCACTCATGGGTGTTTATCCCAAGTGAAGACAGAACTTTATGCAAGCACTTGTGACGTGTTCAGAATGATTTCATTCCTCTTTTCCCCAAATTGGAATCAGCCTGGATGTCCGTCAGCAGGGAGGCATCGGGCAAGCTGTGGTCCAGCCACACGCCAGGCACCACCACGGCGCCGAGGTCCGGTGGCTGGTCCGGAAGCCCCCCGACAGAGTGAAATGAGCAGAACCCTCCCCCTCACAGCGAGAAAACCAGCGATCTGCACAGTCATGACTTTTCTTGAATCTGTCAGAGAGCTGAGGCTTCAGGGCAACAACTGTAACCCAGGGGAGCAGGTCCGTCAGAGGAGAGCAGTCCTGAAAGCCCGCGCCTGCTGTAGGCGGGCCGGGCAGGGCGTTGCTGAAGCCGCAGGAGCGCGGCCGGCTCCCCGTGGGCCTCGCTGAACCTGGGAGGGGAGGAGAGGACGCAGGGACCAATCTAGGGGCGCGGACGTGCCCAGTGCCCTCCGGGGCCCCTCAGCGTCGGCCCGGGGAGGGCCAGCCAGCCAGGGCCTCGTCCCCGGGCTGTGGCCAGTCCAGAGACAGGTCTCGGGATGAGCTTCTGCTGCATAAGAGAGTGGACGGTGGGAGAGGCACTTCAACCTGGTCACTTGTTTGATTGAATCAAACATGAAGGCTGATTGGTTAGAAAACCTTCCCAACGTGTTTTGGTTCCTTAGGTGTCTGAGCCTTGCTTGGCTTCCTTCTGAAAATGACATATTATTTGGGTCATTATTTGGGGCCTGACAGTGGGAAGAACGGCTTCTCCGCTCTGTCAGCCGGAAACGTCCTCAAGACACCGCTGAGAACAACAACCCCATGAGCCAGGCCGACCGTGCAGTCCCCTCCACGGGCCGGGAGGGTGACCAGCTCACCTGAGTCAGGTCACCCGTGTGGGACCTAGGCCCTTCAGGGGAGGATGCGGCTGCAGTTCCAGGGTCAGGGGCGGCCTGTGGGCGCTCACATGCCTGGGCACAGGGGGCCTGTGTGAAGACGGGGCACCAGCTGGGCGGGAGGGCAGCCCTGAGCCCCAGCAGCCCTCAACCAGCACTTCTGACACAGACGTGGCACAGACGACCCCAGAGAACAGGACGAAGATGGGACTTCGTGTGACCTCTGCCCTTACACACTTTTGTATTTTGTAATTAAAAGTTGTGTTACAGAAGGTTCATAAAGGACAAAAAGGTTGAAATAGAAAATCTCAGAGACAGAAGCCGTCCCCCTCTGCAAAGGTGGAGAGAGGACCCGCCGTGCCCTGTCGCTCCGCTGTGGCGGTGACCGTCTGCCCCTC
>NW_011478038.1:65506-66631 GCF_000754665.1 Bison bison bison | reverse complement strand
CCGTCTGCCCCTCCAGGGTCCTCTCAGTCTCACCAATCTGGACTCCTCTCGGGAGGGGGCTCACCAGGCCTGAATCCCAGGAAGCGAGACCACTGGGGGCCATGAACAGGGGAGTGGGAACCCTTGAGCCCGGCCATGGGGTATGCGTGGGCTCGGGCTCGGGTCGGAAAGGCCTGGGCTCGGGGCTGGGGGGCAGGCGCCCCGTGGAAGCGGGAGTTCAGGGTTGGGGGGGGCTGGGCCGCTGAGGGGGGGGCTGAGCAGGTGGAGCTGCTGGAGTGCTGGGCCGCACCCCCTAGTCCTCACACGGCCCCGTCTGGTGGGAAGTGGACCCGACCTCAGATCTGTGGTCGGAGGGGGCGTGGGAGAGCATGCTGAAGTCACCCAGGCTGGAGGCCAGGAGACCTTCCAGGATGAGGCATTTGGGCAGCACCTGAGGTCAGAACGAAATAAGGGTGGGGTGGAAGGCGGGGCTACAGCCCAGGGCTGCCCAAGACGGTACTTCTAGAAGCTCCAGGAAGGCCAGGGCCCTTCAACCCTCAATGTAAATTCTGTCCTCTCCTTCTTCGGTGCTGAAATATTTACCAGTGCACAGAACTCCTGTTCAGCACTCGCTGAAGAATGACCCGTTGACCCCACGGGTGTTTTTGGGCCTGGGCGCTGCACTGGCTCCTGGACAAAAGGGTGGCAAGGCCACCTCCCCAGGCTCCGGGCCTGCCCTGGGGGCTGGCGGGGTCCCGGGCCCTGGTCACTGAACGGGCAGCCGGCCTGCTCCGGGCCCCGTGGGGGGCAGGGCTTGCTGACAGCTCACCGGGCCGACGGGCCCATCGGGCCAGAACTGCAGGTCGCTGCTTCTGAGGCCTTGGATTCTGATCGTGAATGCAGGAGTCGTCGGGGCGGGTGCTTCCCAGGCCGGACTGGTCGCCTCTGCCCTAGGAGGCTGCTCTTGCTTTTCTCAGGGTCTCCTGTAGATGGTGCAAGGGAGCCAGGCACAGCGTGTCCGCCACGGCCTCCCAGGCTCCCCCAGGACGACAGTGACCACAGGGCACGTCTGACTGAGTGTAGCTGGGGGGTTGCAACCTGGAGCAGGGACGGGACAGAGCTCAGGCCTCAGGCGGGGGGGGGGGG
>NW_011478038.1:63963-65219 GCF_000754665.1 Bison bison bison | reverse complement strand
AAAATTCCACCGACAGAGGAGTGGGCTTTGGTCCATGGAGTCGCAGCCGGACATCTGTGAGCACACTCACGTAGCTGATGCTGTCGTACGGCAGAAACTACCGCGTTACAAAGCGACTGACCCCAATTTAAAGAAGGTAAGAAAGAGCCGCCTGTGCACGTGGGCCCCCAACACGGGCTCTCCTGACCAAGGCGGGCTGCGTCCAAGCCCCTCCTGCCCCAGGCTTCTGGGCGCCTCTGCTTCTGTTCCATCTGGGTGAGGGCTGGGGCAGTGGGTTGAGGGAGAGTTTCTGGGGGAACTGGGCAGGACCCTGGGAGGGTAGCCTGGGGCCCCTGAATCCAGGAACCTGCACCTCTGGGCATGGCCTTTGGGGGGCTGGTCCCAAGAATTGCACACTTGACTTGCTCCCCCGTGGGGAGGCAGGGCCGGGGCCTCCCTGTCCTCTGTCTCAGGCTTTCGGGCGGGGCCAGGAGAGATGCTGAGCCCCCAACCTGCATCTCTGCAGCCTCCCGGACACACTGCAGCCCTCAGACCCAGGGGGCAGGGGCCGCACATGCCTCCCCACCCAGATACTGGCTGACTTGTCCACTCAGCGAACTTAATTCAAGAAGTGCTCTCTGCCCTCAGACGGCCGCCGCCTCCTGCCCCCTGATCCTACACCAGCTCTCAGGCTGCCTGAGGAGGGCTTTTGTTTGGATTTCCCCCATTTGTTTTTTCAATCATGCTTGAATTCTTGCCACTTTCTCCATGGCCCTGTGGCAGGTGCTGTCCTATAACGCTTGTGGACCCAGCACGCCATCCAAATCTCATGGGGAAGCCGGCTCCCAGAGAGGGATTTAACTGAAAGCCTCTCCGGGCCTGTTCACAATGTCCTCTGCCTCCCTGACCCCCTCGGCAACCCCCCCCCCAATCCCCCACTGCAGCAGTCTGAGTCCCAGGGACCAGGCACTCCCACGATAATTTGGGAAAGTCCCTTCACCCGGCTGGGCATTGGTTCAGATGGTGAACTGGCACATCGGAATTCAGATTTCCTGCACAGCTGCGCTGAGACGTGCACAGGACCGGGCAGGGGGCCCTCGCCCAGCTCACGGCTCAGCCCTGCCCCCCACCCTCCTCCCGTCCAGCAGCTTTATCTGCTGTTTGAACCTGTATCAAAGTAATAGATGGACTGTGGCTTAGATCATGAACTCCTTATTGCCAAATTCAGACTTAAATTGAAGAAAGTAGGGAAAATCACTAGACCATTCAGGTATGAC
>NW_011478038.1:59484-63619 GCF_000754665.1 Bison bison bison | reverse complement strand
AGTTCCAAAGAATAGCAAGAAGAGATAAGAAAGCCTTCCTCAGTGATCAGTGCAAAGAAATAGAGGAAAACAAAGATGGGCCCAATAAAGGACAGAAATGGTATGGACCCAACAGAAGCAGATGATATTAAGAAGTGGTAGCAAGACTACTCATAAGAATTGTACAAAAAAATCTTAATGACCTGGATAACCATGATGGTATGATCACTCACCTAGAGCCAGACATCCTGGAATGCAGTCAGGTGGGCCTTAGGCATCACTACGAACAAAGCTATTGGAGGTGATGGAATTCCAGTTGAGCTATTTCAAATCCTGAAAGATGATGCTGTGAAAGTGCTGCACTCAATATGCCAACAAATTTGGAAAACTCAGCAGTGGCCACAGGACTGGAAAAGATCAGTTTTTATTCCAATTCCAAAGAAAGGCAATCCAAGGAATGTCCAAACTACTGCACAATTGCACTCACCTCACACGCTAGCAAAGTAATGCTCAAAATTCTCCAAGCCAGGCTTCAACAGTACATGAACTGTGAACTTCCAGATGTTCAAGCTGGTTTTAGAAAAGGCAGAGGAACCAGAGATCAAATTACCAACATCCCCTGAATCATAGAAAAAGCAAGAGAATTTCAGAAAAACATCTACTACTGCTTCATTTACTATGCTAAAATCTTTGACTGTGTGGATCACAATCTGTGGAAAGTTTTTAAAGAGATGGGAATACCAGACCACCTTACCTGCCTCTTGAGAAATCTGTATGCAAGTCAAGAAGCAACAGTTAGAACCAGACATGGAACAATGGACTGGTTCCAAATTGGGAAAGGAGTATATTGGTCAAGGCTATATATTGTCACCCTGCTTATTTAACTTATATGCACAGTACATCCTGTGAAATGCCAGGCTGGATGAAGCACAAGCTGGAATCAAGATTGCTGGCAGGAGTATCATAACCTCAGATACAGAGATGACATCACCCTTATGGCAGAAAGCGAAGAGAAACTAAAGAGCCTCTTGATGAAAGTGAAAAAGGAGAGTGAAAGAGCTGGCTTAAAACTCAACATTCAAAAACTAAGATCATGGCATCATCACTTCATGGCAAATAGATGGGGAAAGAACGGAAACAGTGAGACTTTATTTTTTGAGCTCCAAGATCACTGCAGATGGTAACTGTAGCTGAAATTAAAAGACACTTGCTCCTGGAAGGAAAGCTATGACCAACCTAGACAGCATATTAAAAAGCAGAGATGTTACTTTGCCAACAAACGTCCATCTAGTGAAAGCTATGGTTTTTCCAGTAGTCATGTGTGGATGTGAGAGTTGGATCATAAAGAAAGCTGAGCGCCGAAGAACTGATGCTTTTGAACTGTGGTGTTGGAGAAGACTCTTGAGAGTCCCTTGGACTGCAAGGAGATCAAACCAGTCCATCCTAAAGGAAATCATTGGAATATTCATTGGAAGACTGATGCTGAAGCTGAAACTCCAATACTTTGGCCACCTGATGCGAAGAACTGACTCGTTGGAAAAGACCCTGAGGCTGGGAAAGACTGAAGGCAGGAGGAGAAGGGGATGACAGAGGATGAGATGGTTGGATGGCATCACCTACATGATGGACATGAGTTTGAGTAAGCTCTGGGAGTTGGTGATGGACAGGGAGGCCTGGCGTGCTGCATCCAAGGGGTCGCGAAGAGTCGGACACGACTGAAGGACCGAACTGACTGACTGAATAGACGGACCCAGTTTCAAAAGTCAAACAACATTACCGATCAGATCAGGGAGGAGAGCGGACCCCTGCCCACCTCACCCCTGTTCCTAAGACCAAGGCCCAGAGAGGTCGCTCTGTGTCCGCCTTCCTGGGTTAGGGTTAGGGTTGGGTTAGGGTCAGGGTCAGGGTCAGGGTTAGGCTGGGCTCTCCTGCCTTGTTTGCATGCTATCTCCATGTTTCTAAATGGCAAACGTTTTATTTTGTAAGTTTTATAACTCCCCCCCCTTTTTTTCTTTTTTTAACCTCCCATCTTCCTGAGAGAGGCCTTGGGTCTCCCCACTGCCTTTCAGTTCAGCTGTATCACATTCTCCTTTGGAGGGAAACAGCGCTGAGTGCTGCTGTGGTCGTGGCTGGGAAGCTCAGCACGGCCGAGCGGACTGTCACCCAGACGTCACCTGTCCCTAGGCCTGTCCTCACCGTGACGAGGGCTCCTCCGTCCTGGTCTTCCTGGGTCTGAGCCCGCTCTGTGCCTTTCGCCGTCACACTGGGGCCTGGCCGCCTGCCGTTGCCCATTGCCCTGACTTCCTGCCCGTCCCCAGCCCACCAAGCAGCGTCTGCGGGCCCTCGGTGTGTGTGCAGTCAGGTTGCTGCATGTCCATCTGTCCAGCCTCACCTCCCGGCTTCCGGGAGGCCTCAGGGGCCTGCCCCAGCTCTGAGCCTCTGAGCGCTGCCTCCTGCGGTGAGGGGATGAGACCGTGCTACCGGATGGGTGTCCGTCAGACTCTTCGGGAGCCTCTTGCAGCGAGGCTCCTCTGCGGTCTGACTGTGCATCACCCAGTCTTCACAAGAATCCTGTTAACTCAGGTGGACCGGAGACCCCCAGCCAGCCGTCACCGGGAACTCCACCCACCCCTTGGCCGGCCCCACCTGCAGCCGCGCTGGGCTCCCAGCTAGTCCTGGACTGAGGCCCTTTGTCCCCACTGCACTGAGGCCGAGCAAAGCTGTCTCCAGGGCTCACCTGCTGCCCAGCTCTGGGCCCCTGGGCAGCTCCGAGGAGCTCAGGGCCTCCTTGGTGAGGCTGCGTGCCCTCTGGGGGGTAGGCGATGTCCCCCAGGTGTGCCCCTTTGGCGTGGCCATCACTTTGAAGAACGGAGAGGACATTGCCCTTTGGGGAGGGATGTTCCATGGCTGAGGGAATCTTTCTCTGCAAGTGTCCCTCTCCGCCCAAAGCGGGGGTGACTCTGGATCCAGAGAGACTCTTACTGGGGAGTGCATGAACTTAAACGCATGTAACCACCACAGCCTTGGCCCTGCTCCCCCTGGTCATGGCCAGAGCAGGCTTCCCCTGCTCCCTTCTCCTTCTGTCTTCAGCTCAGGGAGTTCTGACGGACGGGGAAGCTCTGGATCGGGGCTCAAAGGCTGCTGTACTGGAACACCACAGACGGGGCGGCTGAGACGCAGGCTCTTCTCTGTGTTCTGGGAGCTGGAAGCCCAGGCCAAGTTTCTGGCGGGTCCTCTCTCCCACCTTGCGGACGGCCGTCTCTTCCGCTAGTCCCCACGTGGCCCCCATCTGTGTGCCCGGGACACTTGCAGGGACAGGTGAGGAAAGCCTAGTAAAGGAACAGGGGCTGTGATTTCTCTGCTCGAAGAACAGGAGGTTCAGGTGAGCCCTCGGCCAGCAGGCTCCTCCAGGGCCCGGCCTGCCTGCAGGAGGCGCTCTGACCCCCTGCGTCCGTCAGTGGGGCCCTAGGGGGCTGGGTCTCTCCGGCCACCCCTGGCTCAGCCCCAGTGCGTGCCAGTTCCTGCAGGTGAACACGGAGCCCATGTGATGCCAGCCCTGGAGAGACTCGGGGAGCTGCACTCAGTTCCCTGGAAGCAACCACACCAGGCATGGGACAGGCACGCCCTCCTTCCAGGCCGGACACTGGCCATGCCGAAGGGTGGACAGGCTGCTGGGCAGCAGGAAGTGAGGGACCCAGATGCCAGTGAGGCCCGAGCACATACTTGCTTCATCTTTATTGCACTTTTACCACATTGCAAACTATTCCATGAAAATGCCTCGAAGGTAGCCAGCTGCAAGATTGGTCGCGTGTGCACTGGCTCCAGACGGTGTGAGGACTGCGCGGTACCTGGGGGGCGGCTGGCCGTTGACTTTGCCTGAAACCCATGCGTGTTCATCCCTCGACGCGAGTCCGTGAGGGCCTCGGGAGCCTCCTGTGGCCCCGGGAAGGGAGGAGAGTTTCTACTGCAAGCTCGGTCCAGAGTGGGAGCCCTTCTCAGGACCGTCTGGACCGGCCGGGTGGCCCCCAGTGTGGCCTGCGGGTGGTCGGGGTCTGTACAGATAACGTCTCTGTGCACGTACATTTACATCATGTATAAATACAAAATCGTAAGTAAAGGCTTCTTTTCCGTACAAAAGGGTGCTGGCCCGCCACCA
>NW_011478038.1:59278-59384 GCF_000754665.1 Bison bison bison | reverse complement strand
TCCTAAAGGAAATCATTGGAATATTCATTGGAAGACTGATGCTGAAGCTGAAATTCCAACACTTTGGCCACCTGATGTGAACAACTGACTCATTACAAAAGCCCCC
>NW_011478038.1:54439-58966 GCF_000754665.1 Bison bison bison | reverse complement strand
GGCTCAGCCGGTGCTCCTCCTGCGCCAGGAGCTGCAGCCGCAGGTACGTGGAGCGCCGGATCCTGCCGGAGATGGAGGTCAGGCTGGCGCCCAGGGAGGAGCCTGCCTGAGCCTCCTCCCTGCGCTGGCCGGCTTCGGGTGTGCCGGGGAGGGGCCCACCTGCAGGGGGGTCCAGCAGGCCCCGTCCTTTCTGGCGGGAGTGGGGCGGGAGGCAGCCGTGGCTTGGCTCCGTCTCTGGGCCAGGGGCATGTGGAGCAGGAGGCTGGGCCCTACGGCCTGTCTCCCCGGTTGTTAAAGAGAGGGGCTGGGTTCGGGAGTCACATGTGGGGAGCGTGGGGGCCGGGGGCCTCGGCGTCTTCCTTTGCATGGTGGGCGGGCTGCTGTGGGGACAGGGAGCCGGTCCCGGGAGGCACTCCCCCCGGTGGGGTGGGAAGGCTGTCTGGCCTGTGGCTGCGGGAGGGCTGGGCCGGGGCGTCTGCGGGGCAGGGCCGTACCTGCAGCACTGCTGTAGAGGCACCAGGATGGACAGCTCGTCGTGAGAGTGCTTCCCAAACCTGAGGGAAGAAGGGCAGAGCTGGGGGGTGGGCGGGGCACATGGGCAGAGCTGCCAGGCCGCCCCTGGGGCTGGGCGGGGGCCTGCTTCCTGCCGTCCCCAGCCCAGACGCAGGGCCTGGGATGAGGCAGGTGAGCGCAACCCGTCGGACCCTCGGCCGTTGTACTGAGCAGAAGCTCGCCAGTGAGAGGCCCTGGCCGGGCTGGGTGGACAAGGCCCAAGGGCAAGGGGCCTCGGATCCAGCTGCAGGGGTGTCTTTTACAGCTGAGAGTGAGGGCCCCACACGCTGCCCAGGTGCCCAGAGCTCATCCTCCGAGGCGTCCCGGCACTTGCAGCCCTGACAGCCAGAGGGGCCTGAGCCCTGCATACATGCCCGCACTGGGGCCCCGTCCCCCAGCTCACAGGAGCCCAGGCCAGGGCCCTGCGTCACCCCAAGAGGCCTTTGGGGGCCGGGCCATCCCTCCCACAAAGCGCCTGCCCCCCGGGTGTGTCTGGGCCGAGGGACAGCTGACCCCTCGCGGTGGCTGGAAGGACTCACCCTCTCCCGTTGTCCAAGTGGATGATAAACGTCTCGTTCCCAAACTTCTCGAAGGTCTCATAGTGGTGCCGGTCCATGTTTCCTGTGGGGACAAGCTTGCTGGGAGCCTGCGTGCAGCTCGGAGGCGAGCCCTCCCTGCCCGTCTGGCGTCCGCGCGGGGAGCATGGAGTGTGAGCGTGGCGCTGGGCCTGCGCGGGGCACTCGCGGGGCGGGCCGGGGGCCCTGGACGTACCCATGAGGAAGTCGAAGATGGTCATGTCCATGACGTCCAGGAGGCGGTGGCTGCTGTCGTAGGGGGGTGTCTGCCTCACCTCCTCGCAGTAGTCAGGGTCCACTTCCCACCTGCAGGGGGCCCGGCATCAGAATGGCGGCTCCTCTAAGACAAGGAGGCCCAAACCACCCCTGGGGCTGCCCGGCTCAGGACAGCGGACCCACGGGGCAGCCGGGGGGACCGAGTGAGAGCAGGTGTCACCGCAGAGCACAGGGTCTGCCTGCAGGTGATAGCGGCCTGCGTGGGCCGAGGCTGCAGCAGCAGCAGGACTGCGGGGCCAGGAGGTGACTGGACTACGCCACCCGGAGGCCACGTGTGTGGACAGCCCGGGACGGCACTCTCGCAAGGACATCTCCACGGCTGGAGGGTCAGCGTCTCTCTCAACGGGGGAAGGGGCCTGAAGCCTCGTCCAGTCGTGGAGAGGCCCGGGGGCAGCCGGCGCCCAGCCCGTGTGAGGGGCCCTTTCTGGTCGTCTCGGCCTCAGGCATAGCCCTGTTGCTCCTCACACCATCTGCTGTGGACGAGACCCTGGGGCTTGTTCTCTGCAGCAGGTCAGGCAGGAGCCAGCCCTCCCGAGACCCCAGGGAGGCAGGATTCCAGAGTCCCCGGCCCAGCGCGCCCCCAACGCACTCTGCCTTCTTGCGCTTGTGGTACGAGCGTCGCCAGGGGTTCCGCCAGGTCTTCCTTTTGGCCAGGGACAGGTCGGGCAGGAAGGCGGCCAGCGAGCCCTCGATCTGGTCCGGCTTCCCGCACAGGGCGTGCTCCGTGGAGCAGTAGTACGAGCACTCCCCGTAGAAGCAGATGTTGTTGGCTGCGGGTGGAGGGGGCGGTCAGCAGGGGCCCGCGGGCGGGGTCTGCGTGTTGGCACCACGTCTGACTCGTCCCTTCCCGGGCGGGGCCTGCCCACGGTCTCACCCTGGACTTCAGCCACCTGCCCGAGCCCTGCGTCGCAGACCACGGGACCACACAGCTCGGGACGCAGAGCTCGGATCGGAGTCTGGGTTCTTCCTCATTACCCTCCAAACTAAGTCTGGGGTCTGCGGAGGTTCTGTTCAGTGGTTTGCAAAAGGCCCTCATTCCAAAGTGAGGCAGCGTGGGGGACATGCTTGCAATCATGACCGAATAAGCACCTAGTACTCGCATAAGAACCCTTCCATCTCAGTAATAAAAAGGTAAATAACCCAATCTGTAAATGGGCAAAGGAGTTCAAGCATCCTTCTCCAAAGAAAATACAGAAATGACCAACAAGCTCAGGGAAAGATGCTGGGCACCATGAGTCATCGGGGAAATGCAAATCAAATCCACGATTTCTCACCCACAAGAACAGATAATAAACAGTGTGGTTGAAGGTGTGGAGACGTTGGCTGCACCCTGGTGCAGCCGTGGTGGGAATGTCGAACGGCGCAGCTGCTGCATTGGACACAGAACCGGTGATCTGGCTACCCCACTCCCAGGCACACACCCGAGAGAAGGGAAGACACACGTCCACGCAGACCCTTGACAGACATGTTCCCAGCAGACCATCCCCAGAGTCAGCGTGGTTTGCCCGTAACAGGGAACAGCATTTAGCCACAAAAGGAATGAAGTGGAGCACCGCGTGGATGAACCATGAACATTATGGACAAAGCCAGACACTGTGCATGAAACCCTGGGAACAGACGGACCTGAACGGGAGCTGGCGGCTCTCAGAGCAGAGAGGAGGGGAGAGCGGGGTGGCTTTGAACAGTGACGGGAGCTGGCGGCTCTCAGAGCAGAGAGGAGGGGAGAGTGGGGTGACTGAACAGTGACGGCTTCTTTCGGGGTGAGCAAATATCCTGGAATCAGCGGGGACTGTTGCACAACACGGAGAATGCACTAAAAACCACTGAACTGCACACTTCAAACACTAGACTTAAGACATGTGGGTCATATCCCCACAGGAGGAGAGTCGAGCAGCGCGTCTGGGCTGGGCGGCAGGCGTGTCTGTGCGTGTGTTTACCTGTGGAACCACGGTCTCCCGCCCCATCACTGCCTTTGTTTGTGGGGTAAACAAGCCCCAAGCCCGTGGCCCCTCCGCACCGGCCCCTGCCCTGCCAACAGCAAGGCCTGCCCGCCCTCGCCCTGCACCTCAGGATCCTGCAGCCACTGCTGCAGACCGGGCTCAGCCTGAGGTCTCTTGTGTCGACATGATTCAATCTCGGCCCGTTTTCAGGAGGAAAATCCTCTCCGAGCCCTGGAATTCCTGTCTGTAACCTCTAAGCCTAAGCTGGCTTTAGTTGGAGTCATGTGAAGAGAGAGGCATTTCCCGGGCCCGCAGCCTTTTCCTTGTCAGGAACCCAAACCAGGCCTGTACGGGGGCGTCAGGGTGGGGTCTTCCAGCCTGCGGCCTCTCACTTCTCTGCTCTGTAGCCCCATGTGGGGTTGGGGCCTTCACTCCTCCAAGCCTCGGTCCCTGAACATGGGGATGTGCCATTCCTGACCCAGGGAACAGAGAGGACAGGTGTGGAGAGGCTGGGCTTGGGGATGCAGTGCCCGTTCCCCTTGACAGTGATGCCCAGGGCAGCGGGCCAGATGGCGGGGAGGACCCGAGGACTCCAATGGGACAGGCTCCCTGGGGAGGGCCCTGGTCTCCGTGAGGATCAAGGGGTCCCAGCCTGCCAGCCTGAGGGTCCTGGAGAATCCAGGCTGGTTCCTCTGAATGTTTTGGGGCTTTGCTGGCAGGAGGGGTGAGTCCTTGCCCATCTCAGATTCCCCAAGGGTGTGTGGGGGGTGTCACAAGGGGCAGGGCTGCTGGGGAGGGGTCTGTCTGCTCTGGGAACCTGTATGGCCCCCGGTGGGAGTCTGGACACTGACCACAGAGTAACAGAGGCCCAGGGACCACCCGGCCACCCCCTAGTGTGGGGAAGAGCTGATGTACAGGTGGCTGAGTGGCGGAGAGGGGCAGGAGAGGCTCGGGGGGGCGGTGCACGACGCGCCCTCTCCCCATCTGCCGCGCCCCCGCCCCTCGCAGCCGAGACCTGCACAGGACGCGGGCTGATCTCGGGATAAGAGACGCGGTGACAGTCACCAGGAAAGCAGGAGAAAGGTGTCACACGGCAGACGCGGGCTTGGCTGCTGGCCCCCACTCAGTCCCGTGGTGATGGGGACTCAGCTGCCCCCGCCTGACGCTGCCCCCAGCTGGCTGGC
>NW_011478038.1:50787-54235 GCF_000754665.1 Bison bison bison | reverse complement strand
AGCTGGGGGCCCAAAGTTCGGCCTCTGCAGCCTTCCTGGCGCTTCTACCCCCCGCGACGGCGCGGAAACGCCAGCAAAGCAGAAACGCCCCAAACGAATCTGCACAGACCTCGTTTTCTACAGTGCGCTCAAAGCTGCTTCCTGCTAGCCTGCTGCTTAGGAGAAAACCAAACGCTTCCCAAGGCTGTGGGGGAGAAATCTGGCTGACGGAGCAGAGGCGGTGGGAACAGAAACAGTCTGGGCGGAGAGGGCGGGTGTCAGCGGCAGCAGGCGGAGCTGAGCCCAGAGCCTGCGGCTCCAGGGTAGGGAGCAGGAGCGCACCCAGGCAGGGCCAGACGCCAAGCTGGGGGCCCAGGACCAGGAGAGGGGCCAGGGGCCGGGCCCCCACGGGTCCCGCCTCTGGGACTGACCAGGCTGAGCAACGGTGCGGCTTGGGGCCGCGAGGGCGGGTGTCAGCGCCCGCCGATGACGATGAGGGAGACCCGGTCCAGGTGTGAATGGGTACGAGGGCGGGGTGGGACGCCTGCCTCTCAGATCACCCGCCTAGACTAACAATTGAGTGTCTGCTGACCGTGGAAAGGAGCCCTTGCTCCTTTACAAACCTCCGTAAGGCCACCGAGCTCGAGGAACACAGCAGCGGCACAGCTAGGAGGCCCCTGGGCCCCAGCGGGAGGGAGATCCAGTGGAGAGACTGCTTGACTCGTGTCCGTTTCCTGAGATTTCGGACTTCAGTCCCTCCGCTTCCTTGAGACAAGCTACTTTGTCCCTTCTGCTCGGGCTCATCAACCGGTTCAGAAATGGAAGGGACAACACGGGACGGGCCGCAGAACCGGCGACTCAGGGTAACGCCGAGGTGGGAGAGACAGCTGCCCAGCGCCTCCCCCCAGTGAGGGACTGGCGGAAGCAGCCCCGTCCAGACAGAAGGCGGGCGCAGGGCTGGGAGGGGACCCTGGGGATGGACCAGTCACCTTCGCTGTGAGGATGCTTCCAGGTGTAGCGAAACTGCTCAGACTCCAAGTGGCAACTAAACCATTTAAAGCCGGGTTGTGGGGACGGGGGGCCCCAGGTGGCTGGGTGAGCCTGTGTCCCCTGGAAGTGACTGAGGTGGGCACGTGCCCCCACAGGCCTGCAGGGCTCGGGCAGGGTGGCCGGGAGGACCTCAGAGACCCTCCCAACAAGGCTCTCGCTCGGGCCCTTGGTTTCGTCACGTGGGCCAGACACTTGTTCAAAGGGGATGGAGCCCTCTCGCCTCGGGGGTCCCGTCCTGCTCTCCTCTCTGTGGGCTCGGAGAGGAGGAGCCGCGAGCACTGGGTGACAGAGACGGCCCCTAATGAGACGAGGGCCGTGGGCCTCAGTTCTGACCAGTTCATCACGCGGCTGAGAAGCATGCTGACCTACAAGGAAGGAGCTTCTGGGCCAGTGGATCTTTGGACTTGGCGAGTGGATTCTGTCTGTGTGAACTGGCTGGGCGGGTGCCTGGCACAGCTGAGGCATCCCTGCAGGGTCGGGGCCAGGGCCATGCTCTGTGGGGTCTTGGTGGCCCAGATGGGTCACTCCACTCTGCTGTGCCAGCATCACTGGAACAACGCAAAACGTTCCAAGACGAAATACAAGCAACAAAAGCCCCAGGATGTAGGAGGGGTTCCTCGGGGTCCAGTCTCAGGAGGGGTCGCCTGGCCCAAAGCGGGTGGTGAGGAAGGGAGCCCAAGGATCAGGTCTGACGCAAGTGGGCAGACGACCCCACTGAGCCTGGCCCTCCTTCGTGCGTGCGCTGAAGGGTGACACCACGCAGTCGGGACCTAATGCGCCTGGAGTGGGCAGGGGCCCGAGGGCGGGGCAGTGCCACCCCCCAGGGGCCAGGGGAAGCCCCTCTCCGTGTCCAGCGCTGCACAGAGGAGAGGGCAGCTGCAGGGCCCTGAGCCACGTGAGGGTCTTTCCGGGGTGTCCAGAGAACGGAGGTCCGCTCTGGCTGCACCACCTGGAGAAGACTTCCCAGGAGGGTGGGAGTTTGCCTCAGCCTTTGGTAGCAGCAACATCTCCCGCAGCCCAGGGGCAGAGTCAGGAATGATGAAGACCACCTGGCAGCTCTGAGACTTACGGCAACGCAGACACAGCGCTGAAGCCAGGCTGCTCATGGCTCAGGGGCAGTCCCGGTCACCCGGGGAGGGGGTCACCCAGGAAGGGGGTCATCTGGGGAGGGGGGTCATCCGGGAGCAGGGTCACCTGGGGAGTGGGGACTTCCGGGGAAGAAAGTCACCCGGGGAGGGGTCACCTGGGGAAGGAGGTCACCAGGGAAGGGAGTCACCTGGGAGAGAGGTCACACGGGGAGGGGGCTCACTGGGGAGGGCTCACCTGGGGAGATGAAGAAGGTCCTCCACAGCTTCTTGTCCCTCGTGACGTCCCGGATCTCCTTGGTCATGTTGACTAGCCTGCCGGCCACGGGAGGAACCCGGCGGAAATCCAGGATCCTGGTGGAAGGACAGGGAGCGGCGTCGTCCTCACTCGTGCCTCTGGGCGCTCCACCGATCTGAATGGACTTGCTCTCCCCTGTCAGGCCCCAACCTCCACTCCTCCCCAGAAGCCAGGGGCCCCGCAGAGCCCCAAAGCAGTCTATCCTCTTCCGCAGAGCTGCACCAGACCCAGGGCCACCAAGGGAAGGGCCGTTTTGCGGGACTCGCGACCTTGGGTCTCGTCAGAGAAGCTGACGCCCCAAGTCTCCTGGCCCCGATTCCTGACAGCCAGCTCACAGCAGCCCACGCCTGCGGTGGCGATGACGCGGGGCGCCTGCGGGGGGACGACGATGATGCGGGGCGCCCGCAGGGGACTCACCTGTCCAGGTGGAAGGCGGCGATCTCCGCATTATGCCTCTCATAGTCGGAGAAGTAAAAGAAGTCGGGAGGCGTCTCCTGCTCCCTTGTTTGCCTGGAAAGAACAGGACAAGGCTGAAGCAGTTTTCAGGGAGAAATCCTCCCAGTGGAAGGTGCACGGCTCGTGCCAGCTCCGAGGAGCTGATTGTCAGGCTCTCAGGAACCCTGGGAGTGAGTGTTAAACGTAGTCATGGGGAGGGCCCTGCTCCGAGGTGTCCGCTCTGCTGTCCCACCTTCCTGGAGTCTCCCCAAGCTCAGTCAGCCTCCTGTCCCCACCAGCCTGCAGCTCCCAGCATAAAAGGAGTCTTCAGAAATTCAGTCCTCAGTCAAAGGAATTCGGCGTTTGGGTAAAAGTCCTACAGAGCACACGTGAGCACCCTGAGACCTGACAAGGCCTGCAGCCTGGCCCATGGGGCACGTGAGCACCCTGAGAGCTCTGACAAGGCCTGCAGCCCGGCCCACGGGGCACGTGAGCACCCTGAGAGCTGACAAGGCCTGCAGCCCGGCCCACGGGGCACGTGAGCACCCTGAGAGCTGACAAGGCCTGCAGCCCGGCCCATGGGGGTCACAGCGGACACCGT
>NW_011478038.1:48561-50570 GCF_000754665.1 Bison bison bison | reverse complement strand
TCACATCCCCCATCCCCCGGGCCCCTGGGAAGCCCCGCTGGGCCGGCCGCCCAGTCTCCATGGGCGCGTGTGGTGAGGGGAGCAGAGCCTGGCCCTGCCTGGGCCCCACGTCCCCCCGAGACGGGAGGACTGAGGAGCTCCAGGAGCCCATGGCTCTGATGTCCTGGGCACCCCCGTGAGCAGCAGACAGCCCCCCACCCAGCCATGTGCAGGAGACCACATGCAGGACAGCGTTGAAGGGCAGACGTCACCCTGCGAACGTCAGTCATCCTGCAAACACAGTGATGGCCGGTGTTTGACCTCACATGTGGAGCACATGTCTGAGGCCGAGCAGGAGCACGCACCCTCCCTGGATGAGATCCAGGTCTGCTCCGGGCCCGCTTCCACCACCAGGACCCTCTCTCCAGGAAGCACCACCCAGGAGGAAGCGCAGCCCTCAAACTCAAGAATCTGCAAAGGTCGCGACCTTTCCCCGAGCTGGGAACACAGATCCAGGAGAACTCGGGCCTCCTGTGGCCTGGCGCACAGCACACCTCCCCTCAGGGCGGAGGCCGAGGTGGGGCTGGAATGCGCCAGCCCAGGAGACGCAGCGCATTTTCCAGGTGACGCTTCCCAGCCTGCTCCCCTGTCCGAGGCCTTCCTCCCCAGTACGCAGCAGGGCTCAGCCAGAGCCCCTGGAGCGTCCGACGCCCGTGCCGGCCGACAGCACTGCCAGCCACACGCGCGCAGGTGCTGGGACCACACGGCCACCCTCAGGATGTGAGGCTCAGGCCGGCAGGGCGCAAGCCCACTGGTGGCCCCTCGCTCCCTGTGCTCTCAGAGCGCCTGGCAGGACACACCCCTTCCTCCTCGCTTCCCTGAATGTCACCTGAATCAGCCTTTCCAGGAACCAGCCTGTGACTGGCAACAGACCACTGCCCACAGTTCCGGCAGGGGGACACTGGCCAGGATAGGACTCTGGCTGGGGCGGCCTGGCCTTGCCCCGGGCCCCTTGTGAGCCGCACAGGGCACCCCCGGGATGGCTGCTGGTGGCCCAGGCGCAGGCCTCCTCGTCCCCAGGCGCGGCTTTCTCCGTCACAGACCCTGGAGGGGGCTGGCACGCGGGGCGCAGGCTGCAGGGCGCCCAGCGGAAGGGAGGGCCACACTAGCGAAGATCCTGAGACTTCATGGAGACTGAGTCCGCGTTTCTTGGTGGAATATCCTGATTTTAAATGCTGGCAAGCCAGTTTTTTTCAGAAGATGCTGTGGTTCAAACCAAATAAGCACGGCTCCCTTACTGGAAGCCGCCCACGGCCCTGTGTCTGCAGCTGCTGGCGGGCTGGGCATTTCTGAGGCTGACAGTGGTGGCTGACTCAAGTCCCTGGTTGAGCCGAGCATTGTCTACACAGCACTGGTTCTCCAGAGTTTAACTGGAAACGGGGTGGTGCAGATTATAGCAGGTTTCTTTTCTGCAGACCCTCTGTGTGCCTGGAGCATGCAGACCCCAGGACGGCCCCCTCCGAGAGGCGGCGTCTTCCAGTCGCCTGCAAACCCCACCCCACACGTCCCTGGCCTTTTATTTTTTCAGTCTGTTGTGGAATTAAGAATTATTTTTGTTGGAAAGTACGTCAGAACTCACTGCCAGCCTGTGGCGCAGAGCCCTCCAAACAGAGCCCTTTACAAACATGGGCTGCAGTGGGCCCTCAGACCCCGCCCCGGGGCCCCCCACCCCGCTCCAGGGCTGCGGTCACCAACTCGGCTGAGAGCGGCCTGCACTGCCCTCCCCAGCCCGCTCCAGGGCTGCGGTCACGAACTCTGCTGAGAGCGGCCTGCACTGCCCTCCGCAGCCCGGCGCGGTTCAGCAGGGCCTCCGACCTCAGTCGCCACCACCACCACCGCTTTAGCCTTTGTCCCCTCTCCTTGACCTTGGCTCACCCCAGTGAGGTCACCTGCAACGCAGGTGGCTCTGAGCCTGCGGCTCTGGGAGAAGACCAGACACTTCCTGGAGGCTCTGTGACCAGGTTCCAGAA
>NW_011478038.1:47869-48461 GCF_000754665.1 Bison bison bison | reverse complement strand
GAACAGTTCCTTGTTCCTTCCCATCTCCCACCTCGGGGTTTTCCGGTGACCTCCGTCCCTGGGCCATCCACAGGAAGGCAGCTCTGCTTACCCACTGTTGGATGCCCTTTCCAGCAGCCCAAGCCTGAGAGGACATCGCAGGGTTCAGGGCTGTGCGTGTGTGTGGAGGGTGGGTGGTGGATGCTGGCGTGTCCAGGGCCCCGCTGCTGAGCCGGGCACGACCTGGGAGTGTCCGTGGGAAGCCGGGCCCAGGGCACCGGCCCCTCTGGGGAGAATAGGACTTCTTTCCTCGCCTGTCTGCCCACTCTTCTGCCACTTCCTGGGTTGCGCTGGGGAGCAGCAGGTGCTTTGGAAAAGTACTGAGCCCAGTGCACTGGGCGGGAGAGTGAACTCAGCTGAACCAGATCGCCTGGCAGCCTCTCCTTCCTTCAGGTGTGGGAGGGGGGTCGTGGGGTGAGGCCCATCACAGGCCTTTTCCTCGGAAGGGGGGCATGCGGATGTGAACAGGAGGTGCTGTCGGAGTGGGGGCTGGCTGGGCACCCGGGCCTCACCCTGAGTGGGGGGTGGAGATCAGCGTTCCCTGGAGCTCAGG
>NW_011478038.1:46510-47769 GCF_000754665.1 Bison bison bison | reverse complement strand
GCTAAGGGACCCGGGACCAGGGGCCAGAGGAGCCTCCCGGGGCCCACCCCCACGGACAGCAGTCAGCACCTGGAGCCCCCACACTACCTCGGAGGTCAGCCTGGCACCCTGGCCTGGGGCCTGCGCAGCAGAGAAATGAAAAGCTTTAAGGCTGACTTCTTGGTCAGCAACTGGGGAATAAGGCAAACCATGGGCTTAGGTGGCCGCTGGAGTGAAAGAGGGCCTTGGCAGTGGTGACTGGGGTGAGAAGGGGCAGACAGGCAGAAGCTGGTGGAAATGAGGAGGCCTTAGAATGTCACATGCCTCCTGGCTCAGAAGCCCCAAGGCCACCAGACTGCAGGCTTTGCAGGGCACCCCGATACCTTCAAACCCCAGGCCTGTGAAACCCAGCCAGTGTTCTGGGGGCCGCATGCGTGCCCCTCTCTCCTGCCTCTCCAGAGGACCACAGCCAAGCCCCTTCCTTTAGAGGGACTTCCCTGAGCTCAGAAGAAAGCACAATAATACCCGATTGTGGTTGTTCAGACTAAAGTGAGACTGACTAGTATGCTGACCTCCCCAGGAAATCTGTGATTGAAATCCCTAGAACCTATGAATATACTACCTTAAATGGAAAGAGGAACGCTGCATATGTGATCTAGTTAAGGATCTTGAGATGCAGAGATTATCCTAGATTATCTCCATGGACCCAACATCATCAAAAGTGTCCTTAAAAGAGGGAGGCGCAGGGAGACTTGAAGGCAGGAGAGGCAACACCGACGGCTTTGAAGACAGAGGCTCTGGGAGGGGATCTGTTGCCTTCTCCAGCATCCCTCAGCAGAAAGCCAACTCCCTCTAGAGTCTCTGGAAGCCCACAGATCCATTTCACATTCAGACCTCCAGAACCATAAGAGACTAGGGCTGTGTGGCGTTCAGATCAGATCAGTCGCTCAGTCATGTCCGACTCTGCGACCCCATGAATCCCAGCACACTAGGCCTCCCTGTCCATCACCAACTCCTGGAGTTCACTCAGACTCATGTCCATCGAGTCAGCAATGCCATCCCGCCATCTCATCCTCTGTCATCCCCTTCTCCTCCTGCCCCCAATCCCTCCCAGCATCAGAGTCTTTTCCTATGAGTCAACTCTTCGCATGAGGTGGCCAAAGTACTGGAGTTTCAGCTTTAGCATCAGTCCTTCCAAAGAACACCCAGGGCTGATCTCCTTCAGAATGGACTGGTTGGATCTCCTTGCTCCAAGGGACTCTCGAGTCTTCTCCAACACC
>NW_011478038.1:42535-45126 GCF_000754665.1 Bison bison bison | reverse complement strand
TTTGCATTGATCACTGAAGAAGGCTTTCTTATCTCTCTTTGCTATTCTTTGGAACTCTGCATTCAGATGCTTATATCTTTCCTTTTCTTCTTTGCTTTTCGCTTCTCTTCTTTTCACAGCTATTTGTAAGGCCTCCCCAGACAGCCATTTTGCTTTTTTGCATTTCTTTTCCATGGGGATGGTCTTGATCCCTGTCTCCTGTACAATGTCACGAACCTCATCCCATAGTTCATCAGGCACTCTATCTATCAGATCTAGGCCCTTAAATCTATTTCTCACTTCCACTGTATAATCATAAGGGATTTGATTTAGGTCATACCTGAATGGTCTAGTGGTTTTCCCTACTTTCTTCAATTTCAGTCTGAATCTGGCCCTATATCGCTTTCTACAGCAGCACCAGGAAGCGAATGCAGAATCTCTGGCAACACCACAGCAGCACAAAGGGCACCGGGGTTTAGCAACCTTGGAAAGGTTGTGCAATCCAGTCTGTCTCCTCCAGAACTGGTCATGCTGAAACCACCACACTTTTAAGAAATGACGCAGAAGGTTCTGAGAGAAGGCGCCTCTGTTTCCACAGAAGCCTCGCAGGCCCTCCTTGGGCTGCACGATTCATCCTGGGGCAGCCTCGCAAGGCTCTGATCCTTGTCCCTGTTTTCTGGTCGTTTTTGATTTGGGGCTGAGAGGCAGATGGGATCTTAGTTCCCCAAGCAGGGATCGAACCCCCTTCCCTGGGAGCATGGAGTCCTAACCACTCAACTGCCAGGGACATCCCCTGTCCTTGTTTTAATGACACAGGTCGTCTGCAGAAACACACAGCTGGAAATGGCAGGCCCTGGCCAGGAACTGCGTGTCTGACCCAGTCAGAGGCTTTCTTTTGGGCTCCCAAAGTCAGACACGGCTCCAGTTGTGGGGCCTGAAAATCAGAATCTACCAGGATCAGAACCACCTCCCGGCACAGTGAGGCTCGAGGGTGCTGGCCTCCAGCCACTTGGTCAGGTGTCTGCTCACAGAGGAGAAGGGGCCACAGCCCCAGAGGGTTGGCAGCAAAAACCGTCCCCATGTCCCCAAGAAAGGTCCTGGCTCCCAGGGGAGGACGTGCCCCCCGGGAGGCGCATCTAGTCTCTGTGAGGTGCTGCCCCAGCCCCCACAGGGCTTCACCGTGGTGCCCCCCCAGAGCTGCTGCCGGACCACCGTCCCCTCTGCAGAGGAGCAGCCCCCTGACTATTCCCACTGTTACCGTCAGCATCTCAGCCTTCCTCAACTTGTGGGAAAACAGAGAACTTTTGCTTTGGTTAAAAATAGAGTAAATTGGCAGCTTATGACCAAAATCTGTGAAGGAACAAAAGCCAACATCTAACTGGCTCTTCCTCCGAGCAGAGTGCCCTGCTGAGTGCTTTCTGTGTGCACACTCCCTGGGTTGTGACGTGAAGTGTCCCCCACTCTGTAGACAAGGACACAGTGAGGGGGTCCAGCTCGCGAACAGAGGGGCCCCAGTGCAGGGCCCAGCGCTGGGCTCCGAGGCCCTGCTTCAGCCCACGGGGCCCCGGCCTGAGACGGAGGCTGGGGCTGCGCTGGGCGGAGCGGGCCCCTCTGCACTGGACATCTGGGAGGAACACTGGCGGGGAAGCTCTGCCCACCCAGGCCCACCCTGGCTGCCGCCCCCACCAGGCTGACGGAGCGGGTGCGCCCCTGATGCCCTCTGAAGTGTGGCAGGTGCGATGGCTCAGGGGGGATGCCTGCAGGGGGAGCAAAGCCCCACGGTCCCCGGCCCCACCCCGTCAGCCCGTGCAGAGTGGGACGGGGCCACGCACTCCCACGCGGTGAGCGGGAGAGAGGGCAGCTAATTGTCAGGTCAAACTCTGGGAAAAGAGCACTGTGCAAACCGCTCAGGGCACACACAGCTGTCACACGGCCTTCCTGTGTCCCGTCTGCGCTGAGGGCCCCGAGTGCCTGAACTCAGGCCGGAAGCTGAAGCCCAGGTAGAGGGGTCTGCCGCGTGTTGGGCGGGGACGCGGGCATCCCAGGGCAGGGAGCCGCCCCTGCAGGGCCCACTCGCCCGGGGCACAGACAGCACGGGGCTCCCGCGGGCCTTCCCCGGCCCCCGAGTCCCTTCTGTGGTCGTTGAGCAAACGACAGCTCCGCCTCCACAGAACTCTCCAGTGCCTGGCGCTGCTGCCAGGGCTGTGCCCACAGGCTCGCACGGTCAGGGCTCACGGGCAGGCAGTCTGACTGGATCCCCTCCTGGGTGAGGTGGCAGGGTGGGGGGAGGCCACAGACCGCAGAGCCCAGCAGCTCCTGTCTCCCCACCGCCTCTGGGGAGGCCCCCTCTTCCTTTCAGGCGCTGGGGCCACGGGGAGGGGGGTCCGTGTCCTGCAGTTCTGGGGACCAGGACCCAAAACCAGGGCCTGGGTAGGTCACAGCCCCCCAGGGACTGCGGTGCGGATCACTCCAGCCCCGTTCCACTTTCTTGGGAGCGTGGACCGCTCTGCCCCGTCCAAGACTTCTAGCTTTCTCGGGGGTGGGGACCCCCGGCCCCATCTAGGTTTCTTGGGGGCGCGGACCGCCCTGGCCCCGCCTGGCTCTCTCGGGGG
>NW_011478038.1:42147-42435 GCF_000754665.1 Bison bison bison | reverse complement strand
CCCAGGTCGGCCTCCGTCACCACCTCCCTCCTCTGGTTTCTCGTCTCCAAAGGACACACACAACTGCACGGCAAGTCTGCTCAGGAGTCCAGGTGACCGCCTCGACCTCGGGCCCTGACCCCGCCACTTCCGTGAAGACCCTGCTGCTGACCAGGTGGTACCCTGGGGCAGAGGCCGCCTCGGGGACGAGGCTCCGCCTCCCGATGGGGGCAAAGCCCATGGGGAGACCTTGCTTCTTGCCAGACGCACCAGGTGGGCGAGGGAGCAGAAACCAGCCTTCCTGTCCCG
>NW_011478038.1:33448-41915 GCF_000754665.1 Bison bison bison | reverse complement strand
CGGGGGGAGCAAAACCCCGCCTTCCTGTCCCGAGCCTCCCTGCCACTCACACAGCAGAAGGCAGCCACCTTGTCATTAAGGAGATATATTAAGCTGTTTAATATCAGGTTTTCAGTGGCAGATGCTCGGGGCGGGCGGGCAGGTCGCTCCCTCAGAAGCTCCTGCTAATTCTGGCCCCTGTGGGGGTGGGGGTCTGTTTGGGAGAAGGCACTTGTCTTACTCAGAACCTCGGGCATCCGCGCTCCACTCCTACCATCCTATCTCCCTGTCGGGAGGATTTTCCTGGAGGCCGCGGGCCTCAGGATGACCAACCCGAGGACGGGAGTCAGGCACAGAGCAGCCGGCCCCCCGCAGGCCACGCGGCCGGAGTGTCAGGGACCAGCGCTGACTGGCCGCCCTCAGGGGTCCCAAGGGGCTTTCACCCCCGCCAATCCCCGCTCCCCTCCCAGGGTCTCCAAGAGATAGCTCTTCAAAGTGGGACACGGGACAAGACGCTCACTCGTGGTTGGGTAAAATAATTAACTCATAAGACACTCAAGTGTCTTAAGGTAGATTTCATGCAAACCAATCTGAAAACAGTTCAAAGGTCTGTAACTGTAAAGCGTGTCTGACATCGCTTCCATTAAAAGGAGCTGTAGTGACACTCACTTTCCAAAGCAAAGGGGTGGGGACGGGGGGTAGGTTTGCTTGGAAGTGGAAGCTCTACTCTGCTCTAAATACTGTTCTGCCAGCTCGTCTGGGGTTTGAGGATGTGACTAAGGGATAGAATTAGAGTGGAAATGAGTGCTATCCCCGGCAACCGTGCACACAGGCCCCCAGTTCTTTTCTTTCTGTATTTAAGCCCCTGTTCCTCATCTTTTTATTCAAGGTAAGAAAAGATGCCCCTAATCTACTACACTGTGGAGTAAGTATTTAGCACCAAGGTGCCTGCTATGATGTTGTTTTTCCTCCCCAGCATAGGGAATAGATTCTGGCTCATTCTTAAGGCTTTTTAAGAGCTCGGGTCTGCAATATTTCCTTTTGGGGCATAAAAAACAACTAGCTGATCAAACGACTCTTGAGACCCCCAATGTGGCCTCTTTCCCAGCAAGAGGGAACTGTGACCGGAGTTTCTTCCCTCCTTTTCATCTTCTGCCCCTTTCACGACAGCACAGCGACGACCCCCAGGGAGCAGAGCCGAGACCCGAACACCAGAGAGAAGCACAAAGAGACTCTCTCCTGCTGTGCAGGAGGGTGTTTTCGGAAAGAATGACTTGATGCTTTGATTTGAACAAAGGGGATAATCTTTTCCAGAAGCTCCCAAGGAAACGTGTCATGGCCCATGAGGGCGGGCGTCCTGAAGGAGCTGGGGGCCTGGGAGACAGCACGGCCCCCACCTGCTCGACGGGGGCAACGCGGGGCTGGGCCAGAACCACACTCTCGGCAGGCTGTGGTAAGCTTTTTCTGTGTAGCTACTTCCCTGCCAACCTCCCTGCAACGGTTACAGATTTAATAATCACTCCAAATTCCCAGTGGGAGCAGGAGAAGACAGTGGACCCCTGTCGTCACCTGAGTTACGCAGTCTGGGCCCACAGCGAGCCAGCAGGCGTGAGTGGAGCTGGAGTGATGTCGCCCCGGGCCCTCGAGCCCGTGGATGGCAGCGCCCAGCACAAGGGCTGGACCAGCCACTAGGACCCGTGGGGCGGCCCGAGGCGGGCCCTCCGCTTGGACTCAGCTTCCCGGGGACACTGGACAGGTCACATAGCAGCCCCACAGCACCGCACCCAGGGCTCAATGGGGGTCAACTGAGGCTGCGGATAAACCGCAGGGCTCTGGGCAGCCTGGCATCCAGGGCAGGGGCTGGGCCTCCCCGGGGTAAATGCGGAAGGGGACCCGGGTGCCAGCGGCCTGCTGAGGCAGGGCGGCCAGGCCGGCAGAGCACAGCGCGGCCTGGGGGCGGGGAGGCTGAGCTCCAATGAGAGGCGGCCTCCCGCCTGCACTGCTTCTGCGGCTGCCTGTGTGTGCCCCTTGGGCCTCCTGACAGCTGCTCAGGGCCGGATTCTCTGGGAGGGGCTCGCACGCGCATGCTCTCGAGCGCACACACCCTCTCCTTCGTAACAGGAGCCTGCACACCTAGAGTCTCCTCATGCCTGGCGCCTGAGGAGCGGGCGGTATGGGCGCCCCCCCACCCCCAGCAGAGACCCCGGGTCCAGGCTCCCAGCCAGGCTGTGCCCCACAGGCAGGGACCTGACGTCTCAGACCCTCGGGCCCCAGCAAGGCCTGGCCCGCCGCCCACTCCCGATTCACATTTAGACCTCGGAGCCTCAATTTCCTCCTCCTTGAAGGAGAGCTGGTGATAAAAATAAAACCACCTGACGTGTCAGTGACAGGGTCCCTGCCTCTGCCGGCCGGAGCGGAGGCTGTAGAACCCTGACGAGCTCGAGACGGGGAGGGCGTGGGCCCTGGAGCGGGAAACCCTGGCCCAGCGCAGCAGCCTCACAGAGACCAAGCTGCAGCATGAACAAGGAGCGCGTGGCGGGCAGCGGCGGGCGTGTGTCCCTGCAGGGCCTGCAGCAACATGCCTCCCCTGCCAGGCTCCACAGGGCTTCTTCCAGACCAAGGCACCCAGGGCAGGACAGAGGGGAGCTGCTGCCCGCAAACGCAGGGAGTGAGCTCCACGGGCCAGACATGGGTTAGGCCTGGCCTGGTCCAGGCGGGCAAGTCGTTCACCGCCTGTGAGCAGTCCAGGCTCTGCGTGTACCGCCATCACGGGCACTGGCATCCAGCCTGGGCACTGGGGGAGGCATTTCACAGACCCACCGGCAGCAAGGGAGGGGGGCAAGGCAGTGAGGATTCCCGTGTCAGGAACGGGAAGGCAGGGGTCACCCTGGGAGGCGGAAACTGCAGGAGTCACGGGAGCCCGGGGGCTGCCTGTTGTTCCTGATCTGGGCACCTGGGCACCTGGTTACTTGCCTGTGCTGCAAAGATCTGCTTACCATCTGCATTTCTGTATGAACGCTCCAGTCAATGCAAATCTATATTTTAAGAAGTTGGGACAGTGGGGAACTCGAAGCGTTGGTAAAGCTAAAGCTGTGGTGCGTTTTACGAGCACTGACATTTGCCCTTGATCTAATCACCCCACTGTCCAACATACAGAGGAAACCAATGCGGGCAGCGGTGTGAGCACAGAGCTCGGCTCACCTGTGTGTGGGAGAGGGCTGCGCCGTCTTCTCAAGTCCTAACCCAGCCTGTAACTGTGGCCTTGCTCAGACATAGGGACGTGGCAGACGGGATTCACTAGGAAAAGATCCCGTGGATCGGGCTGGTCCTGAATCCAGTGCCCGACGTCCTCATAAGAAGAGGGTGGTCTGGACTGGGATGCACGGGGCAGGCGCGTGAACGGAGGTGGAAACACGGGTGACGTGGCCACGGCACAGAGCCGAGACTCGACGCCACACTCAGGAGGGAAAAGGCAGGAGGGACCCTCCGGAGCTTTTGGGGAGGCGGCACCGTGGTCTCCGACTCTGGAGCGAGAAAAGCTTCCCGATGCCTTGAGCGGCCCAGGCGGTAACGGCTCCCCATGGTAGCCCCGACGCCCACATGGCCCGGGCGGTAACGGCTCCCCACGACAGCCCCGATGCCCACATGGTGTGGACAGGTGGGGTTACAATCGAACTGTACTACACTTAAGGAGCCAGGAAGGAACCTACATGTTAGTGACGTCAAAGATCACAGTGGCCACTGCTTTGAGATCTGAATAGGGACCATGCAGTGGCCACTCCATCACACTGGCTTTCCTGGTGGCTCAGCTGGTAAAGAATCCACCTGCAATGCAGGAGACCTGGGTTCGATCCCTGGGTTGGGAAGATCCCCTGGAGAAGGGGATGGCCGCCCACTCTAGTATTCCGGCCTGGAAAATCCCATGGACTGTATAGTCCCCGGGGCCCTAAAGAGTTGGACACGACTGAGTGACGCTCACTCTCAGTGGTCTTTCCAGCTCCACTTCCTGCTGGCTGGTGCCCTCGGGCATGTCCCCGGCCACTCTGAGTTTCAGCCTGCCTGTCTACAACCACGGCTACAGGCAACAGTGGCCTCTCTGTCTGGCCCATGAGGCCTGGCGTGGTGCCCTTTCCTGGACCTACGACCTCAGCCCCACCTGCCTCCAGGCCAGGTTGGGGCCTTCCTTGGGGGCACCTCCCACTGTCCCCCCAGCTCCCGAGCCTTGGATGACAGGTGCTCGTTAAGCCAGACTTGAAATGACACATTTCAGATTCCCTGAGCCTGGCCCAAGGGGCTTTTCTCTTTCTCTTCTGGTTTGCGAGCAAGGCTGGGTCTGCAGAGTTCCAGCAGCAGGCCCGTCTGTCCCGGGGGTGTCGCCTTGCTGTTGGAGTTATTCTTGCCTCAAAGCGACCTGGGGGACGTGTGCTTCCCTTCCCTCCCTGCATCTGAACGTGCTTTGGATCCCAAACCACACGCAGCACAGAGGGCGTGGTAGCTCTGGGTTTCAAACTCTCAGGTGGTCACCCGGCTGTTTTGGTGGAGACAGGGATTTCAAAGCAGCCTCGCCAGGCTGCGGGGAGTGATGAGTCTCTGCTGGCCAGCGACCTGAGCAGAAGCACAGCTGCAGCTGGGTCTGCAGCCTGCGTCCAGCTGTGCACCCTAAACAGCTCACTCAATCGTTGTCATCCTTCTAATGCCTACAGCTCAAAACTGAAAACCTCAGGACACCCAGACAGTCAGGAAGGATGGACCTGGGGAGGGGGCTGCAGTGGCTCCCAGACCCCCACCAGTACGAACCCACGGCCTCACTGGTTGAAGACAGATAAGTCCCAGAAGGGCCGGGACCCAAAGCTTCCTGTTGTCCAGCCTCAAGCAGCAGAAGGCGACTGCAGCCCAGAGATGGCATGGGGGCTGCAAGGTCTTACAGAAAGGATGCCCTCCGCGATGCAGCCCTGCCCCATGCTCCTGGCCCGCCTGGACACCCCTGACAGGGCCCCCTGGCCACTGTCCCCCAGGCCGGAAGCCTTCACTCTCTCGGCCCCAGCAAGTCTGTCCCCGGGCCCAGGGCATCTGCCTCCCCCTGCCCCGACGAGTCTCTAGGACCCAGGCTTGTCCCCGTCCTCACCCCACACCTCACCTCTTGTTCCCTCCCGCCCTCCCAGCTCTGTCCCTGCACAGCGCGGGAAGAGATCATATCCAGTCCAGATGCCCGCCAGGGCCTGGCCCCTGCCTCTCTCCAGCTGCCTGGCCTCATCTCCCCACAAGCTCTGTCCCAGGGAACTTTCTGTGACTCTGGGCATGTCCAACATGGCACCACCAGCCACGTGCAACCCCTGATGGCCCAGGTGTGGCGAAAGACTAGGCTGCAACTTCATCTCGTTTAAGTTAATCTCAGTTTAGAAAGCCACATGGTAGTCCTCCACACAGTGGCCCTGGTCCTCCAGCCTGCAGAGGCCACCCAGTCCTAGAATGTGTCACCCCCTCCAGGCTGGACTCCTGGCCTGGGGTGATGCCCACTTGACGTTCACACGCGTGTTCAGCCCTCCTTCCCCCATCCGTCCTGCAGACCAGGCCTGAGCACCAGGCCCCGCACCCCATGGTCAAGGCCCTCAGAGGCAGGAGCACCAGGCCTGAGTCAAGCCTGCCCCTGAGCCTGGCAGGAGGCCGGGCTGGGCTCGGTGTGAGTGCGGTGGCTGAATATACATTTATGCCAGGAGGTGGTCACAGCCAGTGTCATGAGCAGGCCTGGAAGCTTCCTTTCTAAGAAGCATGGTGAAATCTGATGTACACTCTGGCTTATCTGTGCAGTCTTGCCCGGCCTCGCCAAACCACCAACCCTCCCGGCTTCCTTTCGTAAACGTGGTGCCCTGTCTCCTAAAGCCAGTCCAGTAGAGTTTAGACCTCAGTCCTTTGCCTACAATGCCCTCGTTGACATTTGGGTAAACTGAGTCCCTGGGAGGGAAGGAACTTATTGGAGGTCACACATGCATGGCCTTGCCAGGCCTCCTGTCTCTGCGGACACACCAGGGCTTCCATCTAGGCACACACGTCACCGGCACCACTGCGAGCTAGCATGGACTTCTTCTGACATTAAAATTTAAATACCGCACCAGAGCACGAGCGGCAGCAACACGATAGTCGGATCCAACGTCCTCCAAATGAGAACCCTGTGCCTCAGAAGACTCCCGTGTGTGATGAGGGCCTTGAACCCAAATAAGAATTCTCGCAACTTACTAACGGAAAGACGACCAACTGAACAGAAAGCGGCAAAGACCTGAACAGACGCTTCTCCAAAGAAGATCCAAATGGCCAACAAGGATGTGAGATGATGCTCGCAGTCATCAGTCCGGAGAGAACTGTGAGTCACAACCGCAGAGAGACACGGCCCACCCCCCACCAGGATGGTGAGGATCAACAGGGACCATACAGACAAGGGCTGCGGAGCCTGCAGAGATCGCTGGGGAGGGCGGCCGCCGGGAGAGGCGGCGCAGCTTCTCAGCAGCCGCACCGTTATTCTGGACCCGGCAGTGCCGCTCCCAAGCTTCACCCAAAGAGGTGGAGGCCTGTACACAGATGCTCACATGCCGCCGCCCATGCACTCGAGAAGCGGAGCTGAGGCAAATACCCGTTGACAGGCAAGAGTAAAGTAAAGCAACTAAGTCGAGTAAAACGCGGCCGCTCACACCAGGCAGCGTTGTCCAGTGTTCAGCCACAGAAAGGAACTAAGTCGAGTAAAACGTGGCCGCTCACACCAGGCAGCGTTGTCCAGTGTTCAGCCACAGAAAGGAAGGAGGCTCAGGTACGCGCCACGCTGTGGGCACCCTGAACACCCAGCGCTCTGCGAGAGAAACAGATGCAGAGGCCAACAGTGACTGACGCTGTCCACGTGAAATCCCAGGATGGGCAAGTCCACGGAGACGGGAAGCAGACTAGTGGTGTCCAGGCCTGGAGGAAGGGCAGCTCTTCACAAGGTTTCTTTCCGGAGTAACGGATCAGTTCAACACTGTGGGGACGGCCGCACAGTTCTGTGAATGTCCTGAGAGCTACTGGGTGACAGACTCCAAGTGGCTGAATTGCGATCTATGCGAATTGTATGTGGATAAAGGTGTTAAAACATCTTACTCTAACACTAAAAGCAAGACTATCCAGCAACTGACAGACCAACGTGCTACTTATCCATTTTTCAACGTCTATTAAAATACACCCATTAGACCATGAGTGGCCCCCTCACACCACGGGGACCGCAGCCTGCAGCCCTGCCAGGCTCCCCTCCCGCCCCAGGACCGCTCCTGTCTGGGTCCTCTCAGCACACGTCCTTCAGGATCTCAGAGAAAAACTACCACCTGATTAATTCAGAACATTCAGCTTGCAGAGCTATTACGAGCTCACGGAAGAAAGTTGGTTTTTTTTTTTTTTAAGGGAATTATTAATCATATATTTATTTTCTTAATGCTATGGTCAGAAACCACAGCTGCTTTCCTGCTCAGAACACGGCCGCAGGGGCAGGAACGGTGTGCCCCAGGGTCATCGGGAGGGTGGCGGCTGCCAGCGACCAGACCTCAGCGGATGCCGGATTTGGGGTGGGTCAGAGCCCAGAGCCAGGGTCGGCTTGGGCCAGGCCAGCCAGGGTGGCAGGAGGGCTGGCCAGCGCATGAGGTCAGCAGCGTGAGCCTAGCAGAGCCTGCCCTGCGGCCAGGGCCAGCTGCCCGGGAGTGCAGCGTGCAGGGAGGCTGGCCGTGCGCACACCCGTCCTCCGGCCTCAGCCTCCCCGGCCCCCGGGGGGTTCCCCACCGTTTCCACGCTTCAGCCCGGCCTCAGCCTCAGCCCATGGGACACGGGCCACGCCCTAGGCTGTCCCTCCGTGCGCAGCCTTCCGACAGGAACTTTGACGTCCTTCCCAGGACACACAGGCTGAGGGCAGAGAGTTCAGGGCAGGTGTGAACTCTGCAGCCTTTCCAAGCGGCCTCCGGAGCCTGGCTGCCCCGGCTGCCAGGGCACAGAGGCTGCCACTCACGCCTCCTGTGACCACAGAGGTGACGGTCACCTCGCGGTAGGGGGAGGCTGGGGAGGCCGAGAGGGGCTCAAGGCTGGGCGCCCTGGCCTTGGGAGGCTCCAGAGTCTGGGTCAGCCTTGGGTGGTCTGCACCGCCTTGCCAAGCCCTGGTTCCCGCATCTTTACGTGGCAGAACAATGACAACAGTGGCGTGTCCTCTAACCCACAGAGGTGCTTGAGCACCAAACCACAGTGTGCAAGCCCTCAACACGGGCGTGGCCCCAGGGCATCTGCACGCACAGCACGGCTGGATGCCCAAGGTGAGGACTGACCCGGGACAGTCCCCTGAGAGCCCCTACCCCCACCCCAAGCCAAGGTGCGGAGCCCAGAGCCACCGCCCTGGTGGGCCACCAGAGTCCCAGCAACACAAAGCCCCGAGCCCCGGGGCCCCTGCAGAGGCTACCCTGCCCGCACCACTGGACTCCTGCCCTCCAGG
>NW_011478038.1:32171-33245 GCF_000754665.1 Bison bison bison | reverse complement strand
GTGACAAGGACGTGGTGGGTTTTGGTTCTTGTCCTGGATTCCTGTGACTGCCAGGGAGGGCCAGGCCCACTGGTCACTGGGCCAGCAGTGAGTGTAGGAGCCTGCCCCTGCCCAGAGCATCCTCCTCCCCAGCACATCGCCGAGGTATCAAGGGCCTGAAGGGGCCCCTCTACTCAAGCTCCAGCCTGAGAGGGCACGCAGGTGCCCGCGGTGCCAGGGAGTTCCGTCTCCTCCAGGGCCCGAGGGGCCCACGTGAAGCCCACATCACCCTTCCTGAGCACGGGGCATGTGAGCCCAGGTGGTCATCACAGTCATAGAGCAGCGGTCGGCCAGCGGTCTCCCCGAGTCCACAGGAGACGTGGACTCCCTTCCACACTGACAGAGTGGCCTCATGGGCCCCTGGGGGTGCAACCTGTGCTTTAAACACGATGAACCCTCTCGTCAGGACAGAAATAGCCCATGTGAAACTAACCGAACAGCCCACGGGAGACACCCAAGCCCCGGGACCGCCAGGGTGGACACCACAGGCCACAGATGCACGTGCTGAGTCTCCGGGGCTGTCTGCCTTCCAAACGTCCCTTCTCCACCGTCCCCACAATTTTCAGATGCCACTGAGTGCTTCCTTTTGATTTTGGGAGCACAGTTTCTATTTTATCTGGAATAGGGATCAGGGGTCAAATCAGCTGACGTGCTAGCTTCAGAAATAAAGCTTCACGGGCACAGCTGAGCCCATGCACATAGAGCCTGGCTGCCTTCTGGTGAGGAGACGAGGGCTGAGCGGCTGAGACGCAACCTCACGACCCTCGCCCCCTGCCCCGGCACTTACTTCATGGGTTTGAACAGCGCCTGCCCGTAGTTCTGGAAGGTCATGATGAGCTTGAGCTGTGTGCCGCCGGACTTCATGGCTGCAGTGGGAGGGAAAGAGCCTGGTCACCTGCTGCCCACAGAGGCCTGTGAGCGCGGACGCACTGGTGGGGAGGGGAGCCGGAGACCCGGGCGCGGCGGGTCAGGAACGGAGGCCTGAGACAGGCAGCGTGTTCAGGGTCAGGAAGGGCTGCCCGGGCTGGAGGAGCC
>NW_011478038.1:31958-32071 GCF_000754665.1 Bison bison bison | reverse complement strand
CTCCCATAGCCGCCTCTCTCGAAGGGGGCTCCGCACCCTCGCCCAGCACCCCCATGGGGCTGGGGCAGGGCTGAGACCCACTCCCAGGAAAGGGAAACCACAGCACCCCCGGT
>NW_011478038.1:25001-31839 GCF_000754665.1 Bison bison bison | reverse complement strand
CCATGGTGCTGACCCAGCGCCCGCTCCGTCCACTCAGAGCGCCGTCCGCTGGAGCCCAGGGCCGCGGCCACCGTCAGCTCAGCGTGGACGGAGCGGGCGCTGGGTCAGCACCATGGGGACTCTGTGTTTCGCTTCGCCCGACAGCGGAGAGAACAGGGAAGGGATGCAGCTGCTCGCCGCCTCCCCCTGGAGCCCTGAGGCGCCTGGGTCCTCCCTCCGGGATGACGGAGGCCTTCTGGCCCCAGGCTGGGCATCCGGCTTACAGGGCACTCTTGATTCCCCGCCGCTGAGTCGGAAGAGCTCCGGGCACTAGGGCCCGAAGCAGTGGTGTCCCCGGGTGGGCCTGGGACTGTGGCCTTCCTGGAACAGGAGCTGCCCTCCTGAGGGGCCTGCTCACTAGGCAGGGTGGCCTCACGGCCCCCAGACCCCTGGGGCAGCTGCCAGAGAAGGCCAGTGAGTGTCCGGGGAGTCCATCCAGTGGAGCCATCTCCTCTGCTCACCTCCACCCACAGCTTCGTCCTGACCTGGACAAACAACAGCAGGGCCCGCGCTTCAGGTCAGAGGCTGCCCGAGTCCTCTCCTGCAACGCGACTCAGAGCACAGAGTAGTCAATTGTGTCATTTACTCTGTATGCGTAATTGTCCACGATATCGATTTAATCGTCACCACCGTCACCAGCAAGCCCAGACCTCCACAGGCCTGGCTTCAAGCTGCACGGAGGCAGACAATATCTGAACTCTTTAAAGGCGGCCAAGGGCCATTACCACGCAGCCAGGAGCCAGCGGTAAAGAAATGTCTCTGGGGGTCTGGAAGGAGCCACTCTCTTTGCCACACCTTCTCTCACGTTCCAAGACTGAAGAGACCACTCAGGGCGGGACCGAGCCGGGAGCTGGGGGCGGGAATGAGCTGACCACGGGCAAGCCCGCCCTCTCGGAGGCCTGTTCGCTTATTTGCAGGATGGGACTTGGGAGACAGGCTGGATTTCTAGCTCTTCTTCCATTCTAAGCTCAAAAGGACGGCGGTGCTGAACCCTGACCCCAAGGGCGGTTCCAGGCTCCCCAAAGTGCTGCACCCCAGGCTCCCAGGGGCCTCTGAGGGCTGCTCCCACCCACAGGTCAGAGTAGTGCCAGGGCAGGGCCCCCAGCGGCAGACAGCTCTCGTCCAGGGACCCCTGTCTCTAAATCCACCCTGTGGTTTTGTGAGGCCAAGGGCCCAGGCAGAAGCCACTGTCTCAGCACTGGGGTTTTTAATCAAAACGTCCAGCCAGATGGGAGAGCCAACCCCACCGCCCCCGCCCCAGGGAAAGCGCCCATTCTCCAGGGGAGCCCTGTGCCTGGCCAGACCAGCCGCACTCCCAGTGAGACGCTCTGCTTCTCCAGGAAGAGGGTCTCCTCCTGAGTGTGAGTTCCCAGGAGTGCCTCCAGGCCCAAGGCCGTGCAGAGTGGGGCTGAGCGTCCAGCTGAGGCCTTCACCAGGCTCCGGGTTGCCCAGCACTGCCACCCTTGCAGAGGTGCCCCAGCCTCTGTTCCCACCTCTCAGCAGCCCTCGAGGCAGGCCTCAGACACACACCCTCTAGGGCATCCAGCCCAGAGGGCCTGCAGCTGGGGCGGGGCGGGGCGGGGCAGGGGCAGAGCCCGGGACTTAAAACACACTGCCGTGTCCGCAGAGGAACATGAGAACGTTCACTCCAAGAGAGAAAAACGAAGATTCAGAAACAGCCTCTCATTTTAGGTTTTGCCTCCATGTCCGTTCATGTTGGGTCGGGTTTTACTGTCAAATGGGTTATGATTTTGGATTTGCAAGCTGGAGATTACAGGGTCGAGGTTATGACCACCTCTGTGATCCGCAGAGACTCCAGGAGGCCCACAGAGCTGGATTTGTCTGCCCAGAGCCACTCCGGCCCATGACTGGGGGAGCCGGGACACACTGAGCCTGCTGTTCACTGCGGGGGACGCCGCCCAGGACCATCACCAGTCTTCCCATGCTCATTGGGCGCCTGTGAGTGCCAGCCTGGGTTCTGACCGGCCCACAGATTAGGGCCAGCTGGCCAGGGTCGTCCAGCAGCGAGGGCAGCTCCAACAGCCCGCAGGACACAGCTGGGCAGGCCCTCAGTCCAGGCCCCACTGCTGGGCACAGAGCAGGCTAGGGCTTGGGGGTGGGCCACTGGGATGTCAGGCAGCCTGGGCACCAAGCCTGGGACGGGCAGACCCGACGGGGTGGCCCAAGGTCAGTCCCCAGGGCAAGGACGAGGCCCATCCTCTTCCTCCAGGGCTCCCAGGCCCCTGGGCGCAGAGCAACGTCTGGTGAGAGCAATGCGGCCGGCCGTGCCCTGAGGACTGAGGGGAGCCTGGCCAGCCTGTGGGGTCCTCCCAGCCCTGCCTCTGCCCAAGGCCCTGCTCAGAGCCCGAGTCAGTGCAGCACACGCCTGGCGCATAGGCCAGCTTCCCGGACTAAGACGCAATGTGCCCAAGCCTACTGGACGGATGGGAGACCACGGTGGGCAGTGGCCTGCAAGCGTGAATGCTTCGGTCCCCTAAACCCTAGTTTTCAAACGCTGGTGTAGTTTCTCCCCAAAGTCCTGTGTCCTCTTCTGGCTTCCACTGTGAAAGCCTTTGCCCCATCCAGGACCCAGTCCTGTGGGCTGGCGGTCCCCTCCTCCCTTATCGCCCTGGACTTTCTCTGCCCATCCTGTGTGCACTTCCGGGCCCCCAGGAACAAGCAAGTCAGGATGTTGCAGAAGCCTGCCGGGGTTGGGCTTACCCCAGCCGCCTGCCCAGACAGGGCCCTGAGACGCGGAAGGTGCTCAAGAGAGTCTGTTGAACAGACGATGAGCGGTCACCACACTGGGCGTTTCTCTAACAGCCTCGTCTGCTCAGGAGGGCAGGGGATGCGGCAGCTGCAGCTTCTCCCCAGCAGTCCCCGCCGGCCGCACAGACCGCCTTCCAGCACACGGGTAGGCTGGAGGCGCTTAGATTCCTCCTGGGTGGCGTCGAGGAGGGGAGACCACCACCTTGCCCCGGCCGGGAGGGTGTTCATCATGTTCTCAGGGTGAACAGCTAGGAAGAGGGCGGGTGCCAGAAATAACTCAGCGCCGGGCTGAGACACCCAGCGCGGCCTCTGAGGAGCTTTGGGAACCCCCAGCCGCCAGCCTCGCAGGCAACACCCAGCTCCCTGGCACCGGAGACAGACAGAACCCGGGTTAGCAGAACCTTTAAGACACAGGACAGTCCTGACGTCAGGAAGACGTTGCCTGGAGCCCCCTGCTCCCAGCACTATGCTCCCGAGTCCTCCTCCACCCTCTGGGCCTTCCAGGACTTCTCCTCCCACCCAGGGCCTCTGCCCGCCCCCTCTGCTCTGGGAGCCACTGGTGACTAACCGGGGACCTTCACAGACAATCTCCTACAGGCCCGAGAACAATGGCACCGAACCTCCACACTTAGAGACCACCGCCGACACATTTTCTTGAAATCAGTAACTGGATGCCCTGAATCCTCTGCTTCTGCAGATCCCAAAGTCCTCAGAGATGTCACCTCGGTGCATGGCGCTCTGCCCCGGGCAGAGTGGAGCCCCGGTCACTCCCCGTCCACCCCGAATCCAGGAGCAGATGTGAGCTCCAGGAGCCTCTGGCCTCTCTGCGGTGTCTCCCTGCGGCTGCCAGGGCTGACCCTTCCTCACCTGCAGGGTTGGCCCCCACGCCCCTGCCCGGCAGGACAACAGGGTGGGCTGGGCGGCATCTTGTCCTGCCTCGCTTGTTTTGGAGCAGAAAGCAGCCCTTCCCTCTCCACCACATCCCCTCAATTACAGAGAGCACTGAAGGCCTGCGGGTGCCTCCTCCAGGAAGGCTGCTGGTATAACTCGCCCAGGAGGTGATGCTTCAGCAAGGAGCCGGCCGGGCACAAGGGCACCTACCCACACTGGTGATCTTCTGGGTGCCCAGGTCTTGGAGCAGGGCCCCCACTGCTGGGTTGTGTCTAGAGTACAGCTCATATCGGTTGATGCCGATGTGGAACTTGAGCCAGTTGGGATAGGAGTCCACGGCCGCCTCCCCGGTGGGCAGGAATTCATCCTCAGGACCTTCGTGTGGCCTGCACAAATGAAGGTGACCCAGGTCAGCAGGGAAAGGACAAGCAGCAAGGCCTCAGGACGGACGGGGGAGTTGGCCCCGATGCCAAAGTTTTCACTGTGGATCCAAACAAACGTGGGTTTATTTAGAGGAGCCTCTGCTCAAACAGGACCCTGCGATGTCCGCACTTTTTCTGTGGCTGTTGTTCAACCGACTAATAACATATCTGAGGGCCCGTAATTCTCACTTACCCTCGAGAGACGCCGCAGACAGCTATAACTAAAGGAGACCAAACCCAGACTGTCAGGGCCTGGCCCCGCCGGGTCTGTCCTGGGGTCTCTGAAACAGCCTGACAAGCACGTTGCCAGCCTGGGGTATGAGGGGCTGCTGCCTTCCTGGGAGCAGATGAGCCCAGTCTGGCGGAAGCCTTCGCTGGGTATTCTGCTTCAGGGCAGCAATGATGCAAGAGGCTAAATTTGATTTTCAGGAAGCAGCCTTGGGTGGGGAGAGAGGAAAGTGGTGCTCACTCCAGCCCAGGCGCAAATCGAGGACCTGCTGCCCACGTGGCCCGTCCTTGTCTCTGGAGTCAAAGGGCCAGTCGGAGGGAGGACAGAGCCTGTTTGCTGCCGGAGGGAACAGCGGAACTTGTCGAAGTGCTAATTCACCTGCAAGTGAGGCCTTTTCAGCCAAATGCTGCCCCAAGACGGACATGACGGTCACAAGAAGCTGCCCAGGGGCCCCATCACTGACTGCTGGCTCCAGGCTCGCTCTCTCTCCTACAAAGAGGCTCAGGCCTGGCTCACGGCTCCGCCTCTCAAATTGCTGAGCATTTCGGTGAACCTGGCCAGCAGACAAAGCTCAGAGGCTACCAAACAGCTTGGTGTGTTTAGACTGAAAACCCTGGGCCTGATCCAAATGCAAAGGAGAAAGGCTTTTATGAGATGTTTTGGAAAGCTGGCCTTTCCCCTCAGCTGCTTGGGTAACCTTTCGCAGGTAGTTATTTATGTTGGCCTTGCTGCTGGTTAATATTTCATCACCTGGGCTGCAGCATCTGCTTACTTTGGTCTGTGTGGCCGAGGGCCTTGGGGGCAGGGGTTTAAAGCGGTTAAAGGGATGCCCCTGGGGGACGCCACTTGCCTTTTAGGGAGCCGCTGCTGTCTGCAGCTGGCAAGGTTGGCACCCTGGCTGGGAGAACCCCTCAGTAATGCCTCAGGGGGGTCAGCATGCCCTCACTAATTTTGTTCTCAGGGACTGGTTTACAAAGCTCCTTAGGCTGCTTCAGACCCTCCTGACGTGTCCACCAGAGCAGCGCTGCCAAGTCCCCGGAAGCCGGCAGCCAGTCGCTTCCCAAGGAAGCGCTTTCGCTCCCTGCCCGAGTCCCTTTGTGAGCCAGAGATCAGGCCCTGCAGGCCAGCACTGCTTTCCGGGAAGTGCAGAACCGACTCTTCCCGGCTCCCGCCTGCCCCGCCTGCCTTCCAGGCCAGTGGCCACAGGGAAGAGCTCCCAGCCGCCCAGCAGTCCTCCTCAGGGAGGCGGTCATTCTGGAGACAAAGGCAGTGCCTGGAGCCTGCCTACTGCGTGCCCCCAAACTCCCCTTCCTGGGGCTCCTATTGCAGGGTCCACGCCCCGGGGAGTCCCTGACCCTGACGCTCTGTACACAGCACCTCGGATGTGCAAGGGCACCTCCCGGGAAGCAGCCCTGGGTGGGTCTTTATTCTCAAATGGCTCCTGGCTGCCTCGGGAGTCCAGCCTTCCAGCGCCCACCTCAATGACCACCGCCCCACTCACCAGTCTGGGTTCTCCGCCGTCGCTGCCTTGGGGTTGAACCTGATGTCACTGTTCACGTTGAAGAGGACATCGCCCTCCGTTAGAGGTGGAATGGGGACCTGGTACAGTGGGTGCTGGAACAGCCTGGTTAGGAGGGAGCCGTCCCCGCTCAGGCCAGGGGGCAGCACAGGTCCACGCGGGCCGGGGTCGCGGGGGAGCGGCCGGTGAGCCGGATCTGGGGGGCGCCGGACTCCAGGATCCTGCCCCGGCGGGGCGCCCTCGGCCGCTTCCCCGCGGGGGGCAGTTTCTCAAGCGAGTGGGATGTGAGATTGGAGGAAGGGTCGGAGCTGAAGTCCTGCAGGATGCGCAGCGTGTGCTTGTTGGGCCAGCCCGCGTCGCCGGCGGCGGAGGCTGCGGCCGCCAGCTCCCCTCCGGGGTTCCGCGCGCCTGGGCCCAGCCGGGGGCCGCCGCCTCCGCCGCGGGCTGCGCGCAGGAGCAGCCGGGCTCCCCCGAGGGCCGCGCGGCGCTCCGCTCCAGCTTGGGCAGCAGATCCAGCACGAGGTGCAGCGCGCAAGCCGCCAGGAAGGCCATCAGGATGAGCACGCGGAATCTGCGCACCAGAATCATTTTCATGGTCCCGGACGAGCGCGGCCTGGACCTCCGGGCGCCCCCGGAGCGCCGCCCGCCCGTGCCCCTCTAGCCTTGACTCGGCACGAACGCGGTGCCGCCGCGCGGGTCAAGGTCCATCTGGCGTCGGCCAGCTACCAGCCCTGGGGCTGTCCCATGCGGAGGGCGCCCGACGCCAAAGCGCCCGCTCGCCCGGCCATGTCCGGGCAGTTCCCTCTCTCCTCTCCGGAGCGGCGGCGCCCTCGGCCGGCCCGGCCCAGCGGTCCTGGTCCGCGGAGCTAGGGGCACAGCCTGGTGAGGCCCCGCACACGTAGCGGCCCGCTTGGGTCTCCGGGGCCGCGGCCGCGCTCATCAGGCGCTCAGGGGCCGGACACTTAGGCC
>NW_011478038.1:16575-24041 GCF_000754665.1 Bison bison bison | reverse complement strand
CAGGGGACCAGCCTGCTCCTTAACTCTGGCCCCGCCGGCGCCCGGGTTAGAATCCGCCTGGCACGGAGAGAGGGGCCTGGGTGTGCCGAACCTCCCTCGCTTTGGGCGGGACAGTGTGTGTTTGTGTGGACAGAGTGTGTGTGTGTGTGTGTGTGTGTATGCATTGACCTCCCCACATTAGCAGAATCGGCCACCTACAGCTAGAGGGGCGGTACCCCTCGGCCCACGCAGCTTCTGGACCCCCAGTAGGAAATATTAATGTGCATTTCTGCCTGAAATCATAGTTGGGACGGGAGGTGAACTTTGCCAAGGGAGACGTCACAAACACACCCACCACCAGTTTCCCTGCCCCCTGTCCTTAGGCCCTGCAAGTTTCCAGAGCAAATAGATGAGGCCTGTCTGGCAGGACTGAGGGGAGGCCGGTCTCTGGTGGGGGCCCTGGGTGGGACCCCTACTGTCCCACCAACTCACTGTATTGCTCTCTCAGGACCGATGTTTCCTCGAGTGTGAATTCAGGGTCCACTCTCCCTGAGACTCGGCACTGAATCTCAGTGCCTGACAGTCAGAAGGTGCCCATTAGATACTTGAGGTGAAGAAAGGGAGTCCCAGCCCAGCAAGTCAGTAAAAGAGATGTTTCTGAGGCCATGTGAAGCCGGTGAAGGCTGAGCCCTCCTGGAGCTGGTGTGGGTGATATGTTGCGGCTAGGGCTGAGGGTGGGTGGGGAAAAAAGGCGGAGGTGGGCTTGACCGGAGATGGGGATTTGGGGGCATTCATCCCCCAGATGTGGAATCCCTTCCCCCCTCTCACACTGACAGTGCCATTTGCGCGCAGATAAGGCTCTGCACAGGGTTACTCAGAGACCAAGGAGGTGACGCAAACTGCGTCGGAGGTTGAGAAGCAGCCCCCCATCTGGGGAGGGGAACCAGGCAGGAAGGCGCTTAGGTCTGAGATCATCAGAGTGTCTCCCTTGGCCCTGGGGTTCTGTAGGCTCCAGCCCCACGGCCCAGGCCTCGCACACTCAGTGTCCTTTAGTGGCCATGGGGTGGGCAGACCCCAGAAAGCATGGACGTCTGTGCATGTATATGTTTCCTTTTTGTGATTTCCGAGGATGAGTCCATTAAACCAAACCAAATTACTTCTCAGAGCAAAATATGAAGGAACCAGGCAGAAAGATTTGGCCAGGAGTTTCCATTCTCTGACCTCCTGCGGTGGTGGTGGTGGTTTAGTCGCTAAGTCATGTCCAACTCTTGCAACCCCAAGGACTGTAGCCCACCATGCTCTTCTGTCCATGGGCTGGGGGCCTCTCTGGGGCTCTCTGTGACTTCGGTGACCTCTCCGCACAGTCGCCATGCTCTTGGGAGATACGACGGCTCCCACACACAGCTCTCGCTCTATTTCAACTAGCATCTGGCAAAAGCCTTGTCTCACTAGCCCCACCCACCTTCTTCTTGACCTGCCACTCAAATTATTTTCCCACTGACGCCATCATGATACCAAATCACCTTCTGTTCTCTTTTATGGTTTCTGTCCCTCAAAATGCACATGCTCCACTGAGATCAGCGCCTTCTTCACACCCTTGCCCTGGGCAGGTGCAGGGCATGTGTCAAGGAAGGAACCACGAGCCACTACCCAACTTGGGGTCCAGTGTCAACAGGCAAAGAGGACAGAAGCCTTTCAAAACAGAGTGTTCACCGCAGGAGGTCAGGGGACTTCCTTTGTCGCTCAGTTGGTAAAGAGTCCGCCTGCAATGCAGGAGACCCGGTTTCGATCCCTGGCCACCCACTCCAGTACTCTTGCCCGGAGAATCCCATGGACAGAAGAGCATGGTGGGCTACAGTCCTTGGGGTTGCAAGAGTTGGACATGACTTAGCGACTAAACCACCACCACCACCGCAGGAGGTCAGAGAATGGAAACTCCTGGCCAAATCTTTCTGCCTGGTTCCTTCATATTTTGCTCTGAGAAGTAATTTGGTTTGGTTTAATGGACTCATCCTCGGAAATCACAAAAAAGAAACATACACATGCACAGACATGCACAGACACACACATACACACCCACACACAGAGAGGCACAGGCACAGACAGACGACACACACGCAGACACACAGACGGGTATGCACTGTGCTATTCAGTCACTCAGTCATGTCTGACTCTGCAACCCCACGGACGCAGCACACCAGGCCTCCATGTCCATCACTGTCTCCCTGAATTTGTTCAAACTCATGTCCATTGAGTTAGTGATGTCATCGAACCATCTCACCCTCTGTCACCCGCTTCTCCTGCCCTCAACTTTGCTGAGCATCAGGGTCTTTCAGTGAGTGGACTCTTCTCATCAGGTGGCCAAAGTATTGGAGCTTCAGCTTCAGCATCAATCCTTCCAATGAATATTTAGGGTTGATTTCCTTTAGGATTGACTGGTATGATCTCCTTGCAGTCCAAGGGACTCTCAAGAGTCTTCTCCAACAACACAATTTGAAAACATCAGTTCTTTAGTGCTCAGCCTTCTTTATGGTCCAACTTTCACATCTGCACATGACTATTGGAAAACTATAACTTTGACTATATGGACTTTTATTGGTAAAATGATGTCTCTGATTTTTAATATGCTGTCTAGATTGTTCATAGCTTTCCTTCCAAGGAGCTGCTGCTGCTGCTGCTAAGTCGCTTCAGTCATGTCCGACTCTGTGCGACCCCATAGACGGCAGCCCACCAGGCTTCTCCGTCCCTGGGATTCTCCAGGCAAGAACACTGGAGTGGGTTGCCATTTCCTTCTCCAAGGAGCAAGTATCTTTTAATTTCATGGCTGCAGTCACCATCCACAGTGATTAAATAAAGTCTGTCACTGTTTCCATTGTTTCCCCATCTATTTGCCATGAAGTGATGGGACCAGATGCCAGTGGTCTTAGTTTTTTGAATGTTGAGTTTTAAACCAGCTTTTTCACTTTCCTTTTCACCTTCCTCAAGAGACTCTTTAGTTCCTCTTTGCTTTCTACTATTAAGGTGGTGTCATCTGCATATCTGAGGTTATTGATATTTCTCCCAGCAATCTTGATTCCAGCTTGTGCTTCCTCCAGCTCAGTGTTTCTCATGATGTACTCTGCATAGAAGTTAAATAAACAGGGTGACAATATACAGCCTTGACGTACTCCTTTCCCAATTTGGAACCAGTCTGTTGTTCCATGTCCAGTTCTAACTGTTGCTTCTTTGCCTGCAGACAGATTTATCAGGAGGCAGTCAGGTGGTCTGGTATTCCCTTCTCTTTAAGAATGTTCCGCAGCTTGTTGTGACCCACACGGTCAAAGGCTGTAGCGCAGTCGGTAAAGCACATGTGCACACAGACGCGCGGGGCTGAAGCTCCCTCAGGCCTCCGCTGTGCTGTCCCGGGCAGAGACTGGGCCAGGCGAGCTGCTTCACGAAGGGCACAGGGAGGCTAAATGTCTTACTCCGAGACCAGGGGGCAGGTCTGGGGACGGCTTTCTTCCCAAGACTGGCGCTCCAGCGCATCAGTGTTAGCCAAGTCGAGCGGCCCCAGGAATTACATGGAAAGATCAAGCTGGTGCCCCAGAGAGGGAATAGCGCACGTTCTGGGTGCGGAGATGGCTGTTTAGCAGGTACAGCCCCTAAGAAAATGACGTTTGTGTAGAAACCTGGCCTGGAGAGAACAGCAGCTTGGAGGCCTGGGGGGCTGGCGTCCGGGCAGGCCCAGCCCGGTCCTGTGTCTGTTGAGGATCCTGGTCTGGAGCCCCTTTCTCTGTTGGACAACCTCTCCCTGGGCTTCTTGAAGGCAATCTGCCCCGGGCCCCGTGGCTGCCCTGCAAGGACTGGAGGAGGTGCTGGCTGCAGGGCTGGGTGGGCCCCGGGAAGCAGGGGCTGGGCAGAGGACAAGGGGAGTCCCAACCAGGGGGAGTGTTTCAGGCGGAGAGAGGCGAGGTCCCGGGGATTGATCCAGGGGTGAGGCCCCTGCCTTGTACCCGTTTAGGACCCCTGGTTCCCCACTTGCCAGGTGCTCCTTGAGTCCTGCCTCGGTGAGACCGTCATCCTCAGGGAAGTGAACGTTTTGGTGTGCCAACCTCCCAGGGGTGCAGGGAGAGGCCAGCGGGCCTGGCAGGGGCACAGTTAGTCTTTTCAAGCAAGAAAGCTGGTGCCTGGACAGGGAAGGGCAGGGAAGTGGCGGCCTTTGTGCCGAAGAGGTGTTGTGAGCACCTCGTGGATGACGTGTGAGGCGGTGGGACCAGCCCTGGAACCTAATCCAGTGTCATCTGGGAAGGGGTGCCCAGGCGGCTGGGCCAGGCTGGGAGGAGCCCTGTGCCCTGACGTGGGCGTTGCGTGCCGGGTGGGCAGGACTGCTGGGTGCGGGGTGAACGTGGTCCTGCCTCAGTGTCCGGGGGACATTCCGGGGGGCCAGGACCATCCTTCCCGAGGCACAGAGGAGAGCAGCGTAGCCTGCCCGTTGGCTTGCCCCTCCCTGTGGCTCGCTCAGCCTGCCCGCCCCCGGCCCAGCCTGTGTCCAGCCTGCCGAGCAGGAAGGAGGCCTGCAGGGCCCTGCCCTCAGCCTTGGGCCGGCACCCACAGTCCTGTGTTTTCAGAGGATGACTCATCTGAGACCCACCGGGGAGGCTCCTGGGCTGTTTACCACAGGCCTGCCCTGGCCACAGGCTATTCCGGGAGCTGGGGGTGGGAGCAGCTGGCCTGGTGGGAACGCTGGCCTCCGGGTGGTGGGCGGGGTCCTGGTCTGCACAGGGTATCCGTTTGTGCCTGCCCAGGCGTCCCAGGCTTCGGGGCTTTAACCCTCGTCTAGGGGACGAAAGAGCATGGGGAGACCCCTGCCCTCCCCGCCTGCCTGGACCTGGGGCTGGTGGGAGTGATGGGCCTCCGCAGGGGGTTTACTCTGACCACTAGCAGGAGGGGGACAAGAAGACCAGAGCCGTCTGGGTTGGGGGAAGCGTCCTGTGGATGAACCCGGCCCCCTGACCTGGCGGGCGGCCCATCAGGCACCTCCTGCGGGGACTCTGGCCCATTCACTCCCCCGCGTGCAGCCAGAGCCTGAGGGCCCCTGGGAAACAGAGCCCCTTTGTGCTAACTAAAACACAGCACATCAAAAGCCAGAAAAAAAGAGAAAGAGCGAATCAAACAATGAAAAAGCTTGACTTTACTTTGTACATTTGATATCGCTCAGATACATAATTCATATTCTTTCTATCACATATAGTATAGCCACCAGAAACTGACCATCTGACTATCAGGAAGATTGTCAAGAAATTTTAAAGGAAGGAAATTTACAGTCTGTTCCCTGAGTGTGTGTGTGCCTGTGTGTGTGTGCGCGCATACACGTACATACGCGTGTATAATCTACGGTTGGTTCATGGAGTCTGGATTTACATAGACCCACATACGTGTATACAGATACACTTGGCGTGTATCATCTACAGTCTGTTCACTGAACAGAATGCAGTTTCATTTAAAAAAAAAGGTAAGCTTTAAAAATATTTCTACCTGGAAATTAATACCACGAATGAAAATACTGCTATAAATAATTTGGGGTTTATGAAGGAAACGAAAAGGCAAATTAGACTATTTGAAAGTGAGCACTATGAGAATAGTCCCTATGAAAACCCATGCATGGCTGCCAGAGGGGCCTCAGAGGAAACCTGCAGTGAAAACTGCGTTTGCTGGGAAACGGCGATGACTGAGTGAACCGAACTTTCAGCTAAAGAAACTAGGAAAAGAACAATGAAACAAGCCCAAATAAAGAAGGGATGATTCCGGCAGAACAAACCGAGACCAAACGCCGTAGAAAGCAAACAGTGGGGACGGCAGATGTTGTAAGACAAGAGGTATTTCTCTGGAAAGGCCAGTGGGAGAGGGAAAACGCTGTGGAATCTGCTGGAAAAGAGGAGAAAGCCGGGCCTCTGGGATAGCGGGGGTGGGGGAAGGCGGGGTGCTCAGATCTGTATGAGATCTCCGTGGCCCGGGGCGCGCCCCGAGGGTGGAGACCTGCAGGTAGAGGAGGAGGACTCGGGTCTGGCGGAGCGTCTGGGCGCCGGGGCAGAGACGCTCCCCCAGGAGCTCCAGGGCTGGTTTGTGGGTCTGGGGCTGGACGCTGCTTGCCGGGTCGGCCGGCTGCGGCACCGGCCACAGCACAGTGCTCCGTCCTGGGAACAACCAGGCACCACAGTGGAGGCGCCTTCAACCCAAGCAGAAAGGCACACTCGGGTACTGGGGCCCTGCGTCATCCAGGCCGTGCCCCCAGTTTGGGAGGTCCGGGCAGGAGGAGGGCCCGGTAACTAAAGACATTATTCACTGAGTCGTCCCTTTCCCTGCGACGGCCGAGGGACTTTACTGGTTGTCCACTGCTAATCTGAATGTCAAAAGCCAAAACTGAGAAGACGGACTAGATAATTTTGTCTCCAAGTTACCAGTGACGCTTTTCTGTGTTTTCCTGGGTGTAGGGGAATAATTTTAGAAGCAGGCATTTTGTAAAAAGGTGTTCAACAAACATCATTATTTTATGCATGAATGTAATTTACAGGCTTACTGATTAGAATGAAAATGCAAATATCAGACAAATAAGATTTGATATTTAAAGGCAAATGCAAGATTCAAGTGAGAGAATAAATTACAGCAAAACTTCTTAATCAGAGCTGTCAACTTTCTGGCTCTAGAGCAGACACCTCCTGCTGACATGGTGGGGTGCCGGTCCTCCTGGGGTCCCCTGACGCCCCTCCAGCTTCAGGTCCACCCTGACGGCACCGTCCAACACACTGCCGGCTGCCTCAGCCATGCTTCCAGTGACGAGCCACGTTTGAGGACCCCACCCAGCTTGTGAAGATCCCATGACTCCTCTAGAGTCGGGGGGACCTGGCCAGAGGGGCCTCCCACAGCTCTTTCCAGGGGCAACCCCCTGAATTAGGGCCTTATGTCCAGACCAGACAAAACCTGTGTTCTCTTTGTTACCATGGAAACAGATACAGGACAGAGCCCGGAACCTCCTTCCTGGCACTCTGGAGACCGTGGAGGCCACGGGTGTTTCTGGCCCAGCCTGCCGGGGCGTCTGCGGGCAAATGGCTCAGGAGCACAGCCTTGCCACATGTCACCCAGAAGGACGGGGCCTGCATCCTGAGACGGCTTGCGGGACAGCGTTTGGTAGGGTCAGATGGCGAACATGGTAAAAGCCAGGGTGTAAAGTGGCTTAACCTAAAGAATCTGGAAACAGCTGCCCAGAATGGTCTTTACATTGGAAAGTATGCCGTGAGGTCATTATTTGGGATTTTATAGGCCGTTTCTTGGCTGAGCCCTAGGCTTGGCTTAGCAGAAAAGCGATGTCGTGCTTTACGACGGCAGATGGCTTTCATCACACCTCTGTGCCATCGCTGTGGTGACAGGCGGTGCGCTGCCTGGGACACGTGGGCAGAGCCTGCGGACCAAGCCTTGAGCGGCAGCCCAGGTGACGCCTGACCAGGTGTGCT
>NW_011478038.1:10895-16475 GCF_000754665.1 Bison bison bison | reverse complement strand
CAGGTGTGCTCCCCGCTCCAGCTTCCCTGCCCGTCGAGCGGTTGCAGCAAGGAGAGCGCCCACGCCCTCCCGCCCCGCCTCTGGGCACGGCCTGGCCCAGACCAGCCTCACAGGGACGGCATTCACTCCGGGCCCCACGGAGGCCTCTGGCCTCTCTCCTCCCCCTTTGTTCTGCAGACACCTGCAGGAACCTCCTTGGCCAAATCCCGTTCTCTTTATGAGAAGACAAGGAAAGCAGCTCCTCCTCTTTGAGCCTCTCCAGCCCAGGCCCTCACCGAGGGGTGAAAGCCAAAGGCCCCCCCCCTCCGCTTGCTCTGTCGGATGCAAGGTTGACAGACCCCCGCCGGGCCGGGGCTCCTGTGACTGAGGCCCGACCTGCCCCAGCCTCACTGGTGCTGCAGCAGAATCAGGACAGGGCTGAGTGCGCTCCAGGGAAATCACTGCGTTTGGCCAAAAGAGCCTGCGGCTTCAGCCTCTTCCCAAAGCTTCGGCTCCTCGTCTGCACTCTCTCCAAAGATGAACATGGGCCCGCCAGAGCTGGGCCGGCTCCTGGGAACCAGCTGAGCCACAGGAGGAGTGGTTGGAGAAAGGCTGGGCGTGGCACCCAGGGCAGGAGCAGCAGGGCGGGGCCCTCGGTGGGGACTGATCCCAGGTCGGGGCAGAGGGACTGAGGCCGGCCAAGACAGGAGGGGGTCCCAGTGGCCCAAGCCCATGTCACCAGCTCCAGGCGGGAGGAGAGCCAGGTGCCAAGCGGGCTCACTTCTCTCAAGCTCTTCTGTGACCTGAGTCAACACAGCAGGCGCCCCGAACCTCCCGGACCACCGTCCCCACCAGTCCCTCTGAACAGAGCCCTCCCTGGGGTGTGCCCCGCAGACAGGGTCTGACTGTGGTCCACACTGGGGCCGCCCAGAGCTGTCTTGATTTTCTCTGAGGAGCCAGGGGAGGCCTCTGAGAGGCTGCGGGGGCAGCAAGTTCTCTTTGAAAAGTGCCCTGCCCCAGGCCTTGGGGGCCTGCAGGGGAGAGGACCCTTCCTGGGACACAGCCTTGGCAAAGGTCTCTTCTTCCCCTTCACATCTGACGTTCAGCCTGCCCTCTCACTTCAGAAGGCAGGTGCGAAGATCTGAATGGTTTTCAGAGGCCTCAGCACTTTGGAGTAAAAATAGGGTTAATGAGAAGTGAAGAGGCAGGAGTGGAAGGCTGGACAAACACTGGTACCCACCATGACACAGAGGAATGGGGACTCTCCAGAAACTCCGCCCTGTAGTCACGCGGCTTCCTGCCCCCGGGCTGGCGTCCCCTGCTGGACACACACCCTTTGTGCTGCAGGATGGGTGAGGGGAGACCCCAGGGTTTGGTTTCCCTCAGAGGCTCCCAAGGCCCTGCGTTGCCCGCAGGGGTGTGGCCTGCGTAATTCATAGGAACCTGGAGTAGCTCCCTCGGATTCTGGGCACACGGCCAGCAGCGACGGGCAGCAGGGGCCGAGGCGCGACTGGGGGGCATTGCTCCATCTTGAATACCTGGGAAGGGCCCCTTGGACAAGGTCGCCAGGCTCCCACAAGGCTGAGGAGACCACCAGGGTCTGCAGCCTCAGCTGTGACCCCAATTCAGTGTCTTTGGACCAAGAACAAAGAATTTGGGGTGTGGCTGATGTTTTAAATACCTACGAGGCCAATCGAAAAACAAAACCATTCTCTGAAACCACTGGGCTTGGAAGCAGCAGAATATTCACCGCCCCCACCGCCCCCTGTTCCAGTCCTGCCTCCGTCCTATGTCTGCAGTAGCGGGGTGCAGGGCGCCCGCGTCCACGACCCTTCAGCAGCGGCGGGGTGCAGGGCGCCCGCGTCCACGACCCTTCAGCAGCGGCGGGGTGCAGGGTGCCCGCGTCCACGACCCTTCAGCAGCGGCGGGGTGCAGGGCGCCCGCGTCCACGTCCCTTCAGCTCCCGTGGTCCCCGTGGGTCTCTCAGGGCAGTCAGGGGACTTTAACAGAAATGCTGATTTCTCTGCTGGAGGCTGGATGTCTAGGTCTAGGCGTCTGGTGAGGTCTCCCTTCCTGGTCACCAGCTGGCTGCCTTCTCACTGAGTCCTCCTGGCCGAAGGGCAGAAGAGCTTCCTGGGGTCTCCTCTCACAAGGGCACTGATCCCGTTCACGAGGCTTGCACCGCATGGACCTCACCCGCCCCGCCAAAGCCATCTCCTGATACAGTCACTTCGGGTGTTAGGCCTCAATACCCAAATGTGTTGGGGACCCAAATGCTCAGTCTGCAGTAGAAATGGTGCAGGGACGCCTGGGTCTCGTCTCACCCCAGAGCCCCATCGGTGAGACAGAAGGAGACGGACCCCTGCTTGGACCAGCCACCATCCCGCCCGCCCACCTTGTCAGCAGCAGGGTGAGTAGGGAGTGAGTATCGCGTGCTCAGTTGTGTGCGACTCTTTTGACCCCGCGGACGGGAGACCACCAGGCTCCTCTGTCCATGGAGCTTTCCAGGCAAGAATACTGGGGTGGGTTGCCATGCCCTCCTGCAGGGGGTCTTCCTGACCCAGGTGTCTCCTGCATTGGCAGGTGGATTCTTTACCCCTGAGCCACCTGGGAAGCGTGAGCAGTGGAACAGTGTGGGAAGTGCCCAGAACTCAGACCAGCACCCGGTGGATGACACGCGGCCCGGGAAGAGCGCTGGAAGGGGAAGGGGAGGCCAGAGAGCTCCTCTTCCAGCAGAGAGGCCCTGAGGGGCTTCCTGGGGCCCCTGCCGGCCCAGCTGCCAACCCAGCCGCTGCTCCCCTGGGGCCTGATCACCCTCTGCCCCACACCACCTGCAGACCTGCCGTTTCTGTGTCTACGCGGGTGCAGGCAGGCGGGCCTGGCTGGCCTCCAGACGGCGCTCAAAGAAGTGGCTGCTTCAGCCACGATCCATCAGCCTCTGGGCAAGTTATTCCCAGTTCCTGAGATGCATCATTTCTCCTCTGCCTAGAAGAGCTGGGCCTCCGGGATGCCTGGGTCACCAGCCTCCTCGGCTCTCCCCAGCCCCTCATCAAGCCCAACGAGGAGGTCAGGGCTCTGGGGTGACTTAGCCTCTGCCGGCGTCACTGGTGGGAGGCTGGGGCCCAACGAAACTTCACCATGGACACCCGAACTTCAATTTCATAAGATTCGCACATCGAGAGAGAGTCTTCTTTATATCTGTTCCCTCCACTTATATATACAAAAATCATTTCAGTTCGCTGCTAAGTGAAGATGGAAGCAGAACAGGATTCCAGAACTGCAGTATCCTGCCCCGGGCTCAGATGGCTCTTCTTAAAGAGCCACTTTGGTTTGCATAACTTTATATACCAGAATACTGTATAAAGTTTCTGTTTCTGCACATTTTTTAAAGACGGCCGTGTTGCTCGAGGACCACGCGTGCTGCAGAGTTTGGAGATTCCCCCCTAGACTTCTGGGCCTCAGGCCACCCGTCCTCAGGCCACCCACCCCAGAGCCTCGGTGGGGGCAGCTCCTGAGACCACGCAGCCCCCAGCTCACGCGTATCAGACCACACGGGCCGGCCACCCCACCCACCCTCTGCAGCTCCTTCTGCCCAAAGGACCCCACGTGCTAAGGGGTGGCCACCAGCTGAGGGAGGCGAGTGGTGGCCCAGGCTCCATGTGAGGTCAGAGGCATCAGCTCTCTGGCTCCGCAGCGGCGGGGAGCTCGCTCTGCTTGCTCTGGAGCTTGTACAGAGCTGTGCGCACACTTCAGAGACTCGGGTCCTGGGCTGGGGGCTGGCACACAGCCGTACGCAGGTGTGGGAACTGGAAAAGAGTCCCAGGCCTCTACCCGGGTCCTCCCACAGGTCCTCCTGACTCAGGAGCCCACTGGGGCCTCAGGAGCCCGCTGGGGCCCCCGGAGAGCCCAGAAGGGTCAGTGCGCCCCACATACCAGATCTCCAACCTGCTGCAAACAAGCCCAGGAGGCGAATAGCGGGCACGACGCCCTGGTCCCACTGGCGCGGGTGCAGGAGGGCCCGTCTTCTGATCGCTTGGCAGCGTTTACGTGCAGCTTGGCGGCAGGAGGTGGAGGCTGATTTCCTGCACATCCTCAGACGTCTGGGAGGGACACACTGGTCTTCAGCCAGTATAGGGGGTGTGAGGCTCCTGGGGGCCCTGGAACTGGGTCCCCACAGCAGGTCCAGACAGAGGATGCCTCAGAAGACCGAATTCAGCGGTGAGGCCTGAGCACCGTTCCAGCTCCTGCCCCCACAAAGAAAAAAAGGCAGAACCTTTCTCTTTAAGCCAAGGATAAATTAGCTAAGGGCAGACACAGCACCATGATCATTTATCATCTCAAGCCAGAGAGGGGACTGGGAACCCTGTCCCGGCCTCAGGACTCAAGGTCAGAGCTTCTGCTTTCCCTCATTATTTCTATTTTTAACAATTGTGCTCAGGCCTCTTGCAAAAATAGCAAGAGGTGAGAACACTTGAAATGCTAACATGCTCCCCTTTGTCAGGAAACCGCAGGGATGCAGGAAAAACCGGCCAGGATCTGGGCAAGTGGCACTGTGTCGTCCCCTACCAGGGTTGGTGGCCCCTCAGCTCGGTGCACAAGTGGGTAAACTGAGGTGGGCACACCAGGCTTGGCCTGAGACGGAGGCCCTGGAGCCATGGGTACTGGTGCCCCCGAAACACAGGCCCCGGTGGCCAGAAGGCCCAGGTCTTGGTCCTGATGGCAGGGGAGCCTCACGAGCAGGGCTGCCACCCACAGGGCTCTGACAGTGGGGAGGGCCTTCCCAAGCAGTGCCCGAGGGCTCAGACGCTGGACACTCAGGCCCATCACAGGGAAATCAGGACGTGCCCCTTTGGGAGGAGCTGAAGGACAAGGGACATACGTGTGCACACACAGATGTGGATGGGTGTGCACGTGTGTACACGCATTCCTGTGTGGGGTGTGTGCACACATGTGTACTGATGCATGTACATGTGTGCCGGTGCATTGACATACGTGTGCACACATGTGGGTGTTGCTATGTGTACACATGTGCTGTGCTCAGTCGGTCAGTCGTGTCCGACTCTTTGCAACTCCATGGACTGCAGCCCGCCAGACACCTCTATCCATGGGATTCTCCAGGCAAGAAAGCTGGAGCAGGCAGCCTATCCCTTCACCAGGGGATTGAACATTGCAGGCGGATTCTTTTTTTTTTTCCAATTGATTAATTTATTTTAATTGGAGGCTAATTACTTTACAATGTTGTAGTGGTTTTTAGGCAGGAGGATTCTTTACCAGCTGAGCTACCAAGGGTGTGCAGGGCCCTGTCCCGGGCCCAGAGGTCAGGAAGCCCCTGCTCCTCCCCATCCAGGAGGCTGGGTGTCGGCCGTATCCTAGAGCAGCTGCCTGGAGGCGAGTGACCCCCGGGGCCACGGGCCCTGCTGTACCGAGTGCTAGAATCACCCGAGAGGGTCCAAGTCCCTCGGACCCTGCTGGTCTGGAAGGGTCACCCTCCACTGATGCCCCAGGGCCACAGCCCCCTCTCCGCTCTTGTCCCCACCTGGGAGGTGGCATCTGCTCCAGCCTGGAGCCGTTCAGGTGCCCTGGGCAGCAAGCAGAGGCAGC
>NW_011478038.1:9966-10795 GCF_000754665.1 Bison bison bison | reverse complement strand
GGGTCCTGGGCGGCCCCGCCCACCCACCTCCGCCCGTGCTGCTGGCCATGGCTCCCTGGAAAGGGCCCCCTGGGGTTGAGGCCCTGCACTTTCACACATCTTGATTAACCCTCTGGACCACTCACCTGTTTGTTGGCTGAGCATACGTGGCACCGCGCCACAGGGAGCCGGGCGCACTCAGCCCTTGAGCGTGGCTGCGTCCAGGACTGAGAGGCCCGGGACCCCCGGACGGCTGCCTGGGGCTCCGCTCACGGCCAGGCAAGTGGCGCCTCGCTCCTTCTCCAGGGTGAGCAGGGGCCCCAGAATCACTTTCTTGGAGGCTCCACGACAGCCTCTCAGGGCGGAGGCCGCTTCCTACAGCAGGGCCCCGTCCCGCAGACAGCCCTGGGCTAGCGTGGCCTTGCCCTGCGGTGGGCAGCTGCAAAGCTGGCTGGCCAGGGCAGACGTGTGGACCCCTGACGGGGGAAAGCACGGAAGTGTGAACTGGCCCACAGTGGGCGCGGCTGAGCCCAAGGCTCAGCGTCCTAATTCGACAGCGTGTGGCCTCTCATGCTTCCCGTGCTCAGGGGTCTGGTGGCCTGGGGAGTCTCCAGCCTTGAGGGCCGTCAAGGGGTGGGGTAGGTCCAGGTCACACGGGCCTCTCTGCCTCCTTCTGCTCACAGCAGAATCGAGAGAGAGAGAGGGAGGGGAAGAGAGAGGGAGGGAGGTGGGGGTGTCAGAACCGGATCACTGAGCTCTGAGGAGGCCTCCGCCCTGCACTGTCCCGCAGAACCTAGACCAGGGTCCTGGCCACGCACTCGGTGAGGGGCTGCAGGAGGGTGCCTCCTGT
>NW_011478038.1:0-9767 GCF_000754665.1 Bison bison bison | reverse complement strand
GGACCCCAGAGCCGGGCCTGTCCTCTGTCCCAAGTGCCCGCCTCAGCTCCATCCTGAGGACCCACCCGGGTCCCCCCCCAGAGGCAAGTGTCACAGCCCTGCAGTCTGTCAGTCAGCCTTTTTGAAAGTCAAGACTCTTAAAACTATTCATCCCATCGACCTCAGAAGGAAACTATTCAGTTGAAAAATAAAAACATAATAGCAACAACAAAAAGGCCTCCATTCCTAAAGATATTTGTGGTAATGGCTTCCCCAGTGGCTCAGCGGTAAAAAACTCGCCTGCAATGCAGGAGACAGGAGATCGATCGCTGGTTTGGGAAGATCCCCTGGAGGAGGCAATGGCTCCTGCTCCAGGACTCCTGCCTAGAGAAGTCCAGAGACAGAGGAGCCTGGTGGGCTACAGTCCACGGGGTCAAAAAGAGTCAGACACAACTTCACAACTAAACAAACGAACAAACACACAAAATGTGTAAAACGCACACACGGAGGAAGAGGACCTTTCAGCGCTGGAGGGCGGGAGGCGAATCGCAGCGGAGGAAGCTATTGAATACGATGTAGTCACAACAGGCTCCAACGTGACTTGGGTCTTGAGAAACAGTGTCAAGTACGTTCTAGAACAATGGTATGTGTTCTGAGACAGAGGTCACGTGCAGTGTCCACATTAGTGCTGAGAATGTGGAGAAGGATTTGTTACAGTCACAGGATTACGGGTGGTGTTTCCTCAGATTTCTCTCCAACAGAGAGACCCAGGCTTTGCTAACAGAGGAGACAAGAGCTCAGGGCTGGGGGTCCTCACTGAGCCAGAAGGGCCTGGGGGCTCAGGGCGCAGGGGGGTCTGTGGGGGGAGGTCGGGAGAGCGTCTGAGTGAGGGAGCCCCAACTCTGGGGGCCTCCCATCCAGGCTCCTCATAACAAAAAAACGAAGAGCAATGATGTTAACATTCTCCCAAAATGATAATGGAGGAACTAATTACAGGAAAAATTCAAGATAATGGGAAATGGGGTGTGTGCATATATGTTCATCCTTCAGTCAGAGGTGGTCACACAGGGCAGTGCCTGGAGCTGTTGTGACAAGAAGCTTCCCTCCCCCAACGTCCAGGCCCTCATTCAAGCTGAGGCTGGGACGTGAGAAGCAACTGCCCACCCGGCTCATTTCATGGCTCGTTAAGCAGGCGCAGCGGACACCCAGTCCTGCTTTGACCTTGAGGAGAGCTTGAACTTATGCACTGCTGAGGAGGCGGGACTTAGCCAAGGTCAGCGGGGACATTCGGGGAATCCTTATCCGCACAGAGTCGGGGGCCCATTTCCTTCGCCTGCAATCCTGTGGGTGCGACTAGGGCCAGGCTGGAGCCCACACAGCAAGGAAACTGCAGGGCAGCCTCATGCGTGGGGGCGGGGGCGGCTGGAGCCTCCGAGGGACAGACACACCCCCCTCCCGGGCATCAAGACAGGAGCAGCCTGACTTCATGAGCCTTTTTCAACCCACGTCACATTCAAAGATTTAATAGGAACCAGAGGAAGACAAATATCATACGATATTATTTATGTGTAGAATCAAAAAAAAAAAAAAGGATACAAATGAACTTATTTACAAAACAGAAGCGGACTCACAGACTTAGGTAAGAAATTTACAGTTACTGGCGGGGAGAGCTGAGGCAGGGGGATAGTTAGGGAGTTTGGGACTGACACGCACACACTGCTGTATTCAACACAGATGACGAACAAGGCTCTACATGGAATGCTGCTCGATATTTTCTAATAACCTAAATGGGAGAAGAATTTGAAAAAGAATAGATACCTGTACATGCGAGAGTGCATCACTTTGCCGTATACCTGAAACTAGCACAGCCCTGTTAATCAACTCTGTGCTGTTCCAAGTCGCGTCAGTCGTGTCCGGCTCTTTGTGACCCTGTGGACTGCAGGCCGCCAGGACCTCTGTCCACGGGGACTGCCACGCCCTCTTCCAGGGACCTTCCCAGCCCAGGGATTGAACCAGCGTGTCTTACATCTCCTGCATCGGCAGGCGGGTTCTTTTACCACTCTCCAGTATAAAGTAAAAATTAAAGAAAGTTAAAGTTCAACCCTGACAGATTGATCGGATGAATAGATAACCAAAAATATACGTAAATAAAAGTGGATAAAACATCAAAATGGAGTTGCTGAAGGAACTGCAAGGGATGGGGACCCTGGAATCTCTCGACCCTGATTTTGGCGGGCCCAGGGACACCCCTACACCACTGCAGGATCTGAGGGGCTCTGGGGAGACCCTGGGCCCTTTAGATTGGGAGCAGCCAGCCAGACCACACAGGGGTACCCAAAGCGGGGGCTCCCCGCAAGCAGACTCCCGTTTGGGAGGCTGGTTGGTCTGGACAGAAGCATGGTCTCCGTGACCAAGAGGACTGTGCTGCCTGAGAGACCACTGAACCACGGACATCACGTAACTGCCAGACAGCTGGGGTGGTGGATGAGTGGCCCTCGCACGGAGTGGGTGGGTGACTGCCACCGCCATGGAGAGGCCCTCCAGGACCTGTTTCTCCTGCTGGTGCTGGCTCTGCTCCCCCATCAGAGGCCGAGCCTCCTCTGCCTGCCCTGCAGGCCGGAGAAAGGTGCACAGGGATCCTGTGGACTGATCTCCCTGGCTCTGACCACTCGGGCAGCAGTGATCAGCCCGCCGATGTCAGCAGCGCAGCGGGGCCAGACGGCCGCCTCCACGGAGACGCTGTGCACCCCACTCCATGCCCGTGTCCTCCGGGGGACACGAGCACCTCTGCTTTTAAGAACGCTGGGCATGCCGGTGCCATCGCTGCGGCTGCGTGTTCGTGGGCTGCCTGACTTCCCTGCGCACGTTTCTGAGGCAGAGCAGGCCAGTGTGCCGGCCGGGTGTGAGGGCGGACCTGCAGGCCTGACCCAGCCGGGGTAGAAATGCTAAAGACAAAGCCCTGTGACGTGCATCTGCTCCGTGCGCGATCTGAGGAGCCCTGGCTGGTCCTCTGGAGCTGCTGTGGCCCCGGGTGTTCGCCTAAGCCCCGAGACCCACCCACACTCCTGGGTGGTTGTGAAGCGTTCCTCAGCCTTAGTTTCATTTTAACTTTACTAATCTGTAGTGTCCATAACTAGGCTGGTCCTTCATGAAGCTGGCCTGTCACCCCCTGACGCTGTGTACACCACGTCCTGCAGCTGGTATTTGCTCCACCTGCACTATCTTACAGCAAATCACCCCTCAGAACTGTTTGCATTTGCAGAAAGAAGGCCCCAGGCCGATAACCCAGAGACGAGCGGACCCAGCTACCTGGCTGCCTGACCTCAGTGGTGACTTTTAAAACAACGCGAGGAGAAGAAGGGTGCAAACTTCACCTCTTTGATCCTAACCACTTACCCTGGACTATGAGTTCCACCTGGAAGGCTCCTTATGATCCCCTGGGAGGGGGCACAGTTCTTGAGGTGCTAGCCTGCCATGTTCTTCCTCCGGGAAAAGCAATAAGGCCACTCTGTTTCTTCCAAACTCTGTCTCCCTATTTCTGTTCAGCATCGGTGGGCTGGGAGCCGAGATTTTGGTAACAATTTCTTTGTCTTCTGGCAAACAGTGGCCAGGAGCTGTTGCTTCTACTTTGCAGATCAGAAGGCTACTTGGGGAGGTCTGCCCGGCACACCCAGCATGGTCTCCTGGTGCGTGGGGCGATGCCCACCCCCTGGTCCAGCAGGGCCTGGCTGTCCACCTGTGGAGCCGGGAGAACTGGTAGGAGACGTGGGTGTGAGGCTGAGAGGACTGTCCTGCTTTTGCTCTGGTACCGTCTGCTTAGGTTCTGGGTCCTAGAAGTAGCCAGGGCCACGCAGACCCGTGAATGTGACACACGACACGACCACACCGAGCTGGACTGAGAGAGCCCTCACCCTGACAGATGCAGGCTGTGTCCTTCACAGGCACAAGCTCGCCAGCTCCTCCCTGTGTGAGGCCAGGGGTGGGCCTTGTCCGAAGCCTCGGATGAGCTCTGCTGTGGGAGCAGCCTGGACTCTTCCTGGATCTGGTGGCATCTGGCAGGACCTGGAGGGGCCTGGTGGGGCCTGGAGGGGCCTGGAGGGGCCTGGTGGGGCCTGGTGGGACCTTGTGGATCTGGTGGGACCTGGTGGGCAGGTACCTGGCTGAGGCTGGCCAGTCTGAGCCCCTGGTCCTTCCAGTGTGTGATGGGCCCTGGCTGAGCATAGCCCCAAGGCCTCAGAGACTGCCTCGCAGGCTGATGTGAACTCAAGTTTGGAACAGAGAGGAAAGGTCTGTTTCTCAAGATCACCAGCTCAAGAGAGGTAAGTCCAGAATAGGTCTTGCTGACATTTGTGGAGGAGCTTCTGGAGGGCGAGGCTGCACTCAGGGAGCAGTCCTGAAGACGAGGGACGGAGGGCCCAGAGGCTCTGTGGTGTCTAGGCCAATCTGTCTGCCAGAGTCCAGCTTCTGGAAATTTTCAATGATGTGAGCTAATAAAATTATGTTTACTTTGTATTTTGTCTGATTTAGTTTGGCTTTGACTTATCTTATTTCAAACCAGAAGAATCTTAGAGAGATGCTACTTCCTCCTGTAATAGAGAAGTGAGACTCACATGATACAGTGGGCTGAATGTTCAAGCCCCCAGATTCATATGGTGAAATCCTAACCCCTGTGGCGTGGTGTCTGCGCTGGCCTTTGGGAGGCGACCAAGTCATGGGGGCAGAGCCCTCACAAATGGAGTGAGTGCCCTTCTAAGAAGACACTGGGTCCCCCGTGCGCTTCCGCCGAGTGAGGACAAGGCCAGGAGATGGCCGTCTCTGAACCAGGGGAGGGGGCCCTGCCCTGACCCTGCTGGTGCCCTGGTCTTGGACCCAGAACAGTGACCAGTAAAGACCAGTCTGTGGCATCTTTGGTCTGGCAGCCAGAAGCCCTGAACAGATGGGCAGGGAGGTGCCCAGGGTCATCTGGCTGGGAACAGGGGGAGCCTCTCTCAGCTCCCGTGGCTCCCGTCACCAACAAATGCCTTTCCTTCTCAAGCTCCCATGAACGTGGGATTCACTGAGGAAGCTTGTTAAATGCAGACGGCAGGGTCTCTACCACAGATCTTACTCCACAGGCCCCACGAATCTGCATGTTCATAAAGTCCCAGGTGATTCTGGCGCAGACCACAGCTTTGTTGTTCAGTCGCTCAGTCGTGTTCGACTCTTTGCGACCCCATGGACTAGGCTTCCCTGTCTTTCACCATCTCTTGGAGCCTGCCGAAACTCATGTCCATCAAGTCAGTGATGCCATCCAACCATCTCATCCTCTGTCATTCCCTGTTCCTCCTGCCTTCAATCTTTCCCAGAATCAGGGTATTTTCTAGTGAGTCAGCTCTTTGCATGAGGTGGCAAAATGGAGCTTCAGCATCAGTCCTTCCAATGAATACTCAGGGTTGATTTCCTTCAGGATGGACAGATTTGATCTTGCAGTCCAAGGGACTCTCAAGAGTCTTCTCCAACACCACAGTTCAAAAGCATCAATTCTCTGGTGCTCAGCTTTATGGTCCAAATCTCACATCCATACGTGACCACTGGAAAAGCCATAGCTTTGATTAGATGTAACTTTGTCAGCAAAGAAATGTCTCTACTTTTTAATACACTGTCTAGGTTTGTTATAGAGGTGTTCAGTGATCTGCTAAAGTGACAAACACTTTATGTTTACTTCTTTATTATAGTAAAGACTTTATTATAGTAAAGGAAAACACTCCTTACGTTTATTATAGTAAACGGTGTGACCTAGATATGACTGCCTGACTTTTAGGTGGGCACATGGCCACCTGACTTATTTCTTTTTTTAAGTTTTTGAAAATTTATTTATTTGGCTACACCAGATCTTAGTTGTGGCATGCAGGGTCTTTAGTCTCAGCATGTGGGATTCAGTTCCTTGACCGGGGATCAAACCTGGGCTCCCTGCATTGGGAGTAGAATCTTAGCCACTGGACTGCCGGGGAAGTCCCAGTCACCTGAACCATAGTTGCATTTTCCAGACTCTGCTGCAGGTCAGCAGGTAAGTTGGAGATGAAGATGTGTAAGCAGGAGTAGTGTCTGAGAGCTTTTGGAAATCTTGAAGTTGGGGTGTGGTCAGATGCGAAGGCTGGAGCTCCAGCAGAGCTGGAGAGAGACGGGAAGTCATGAGAGCAAGGTAGAGGCATTCTTGGTCATTAGTGATCTTGGTATGAATTCATGTGACCTGGGAATGCCAGCCTCCATGCTTCCTGTACATGAAATAAAATACACTTCTGACTTATTTTAGCCACTGTTATTTTGGGTTTCTGTTTACACAGCTGAACCTAATCACGGGAATAGCAAACAAGACTGGCCACATCTGTGACTGCTCCGAGGCAGCTGCTGCTACCGGAACACACAGGGCCTCCATCAGCATTGCTGACACGGCTCAGTCCCCGGGGTGCTGAGAAGAGCTGACCACTTCTACCCTCCTCAGGAGGCAGCTTTTGCATGTTCCAGGAAACCCACCGCACCATCTCCAGTTCTGCCTCGATGTCCACCGCGCACCACAGGCCCTCCCCCACCAGTCAACGTAAAAACCCACCGCACCATCTCCAGTTCTGCCTCGATGTCCACCGCGCACCACAGGCCCTCCCCCACCAGTTAACGTTAAGTCTCACCTTTCTGGTCTCGTCACCAGGTAAGACCTCCTGGACCCAGGTCTTCTGCCCTGCAGACCACACCCTCGGTCACAGCTTCTGGGCTGAGACACGAGCAGAAACACAACAGGGAGGCAGAGGTCTCCAGAGGGGCCTGGGAGGGACACTTGGAGTAACCGCCTGCCCGAGGGCTGGCTCGAGGAGGCCTGTCACCTCCTCATTTGTACCTTGTGATGCTCTCTGCAGTGACACCCCAGCTCTGGGGATGGAAGGCAGGTGACCACCCAAGTTCACACAGCGGATGTGCTGAAGGTCCGTCCAAAACCAACGTGTTGTCTTGACATCTGCTCTGTGTGAACAGGCTGTGATGTAAACCGTGCACAGCCTGTGTCCGGGTGTCAGTTCCCCCACCTGGAACACCTGCCTGCTGAGGGAGTGTGTCCCCTGCCCAGGAGGCCTGAGTCCCACGTAGGAGCAGCTGAGCCAGCCTGGTCATCTGCAGTTGTTCCCAAAATGCAGCCACGTTGCTGTTCGAGACACACAGGTCCTGTAGAGAATGCAGATTCCGGAGGCAGCAGAACTCCAGGGATGGGACAGGAAGAAACAAAGGCTCCTGAGAAAATTCATGTTCTCAGGCCGAGGTTGCTGGGAAAGGCCAGGCCCTCCTTCTAGACCTTTCGTGTCAGCAATGAAGCTGTGGTTTTATGATCCATTAAGCTGACTGTGCTCACTGATGGTGTTTTAGATTCCAGTGAAATTCGTAAGCTGATCCACCTTTGTAATAATCCAACAATGGGCCATCCGTTGTGGGTGCAGCTTCAGAAAGAGGGCAGCAAGGGTGTGTCCTGTAATGTTTCCATCAGCGTTTATTTTTATTTAATTATGTCTGGAGAGCAGCACTCTGTTTGGATGGTGGACAGTTAGGGAGGGCTTGTGAGGGGAACTGATGGGAGGCTACACTTGTGGCCTCTTTATTCCAAGGAAGATCCAACCCTGAGGTGAAAGGTGTGCTCCTCTTCCGTGTGGCCCGCACGCACGCAGCAGGCCGATGCCGAGAGGACGCTGGCACAGGCTGCGGCACGTGGCTGTTGGTGCTCCCGCCACACGGCCACCCCTGTTTGACATCTCTGGGATGTCACTTAGACCCACTGTCACGGACACAGCCGTTGTGTCCTGTGTGAGGGGGTTCTACTCAGAAGCAGCTTGGGCGAACAGTCCCGGGAAAAATCCTTCAGGTTCTCCAGCCCTGCTCCGGGGAGGTGGCCCGCCTAGCCCAGGCTAGCCACCCACCCACACTGTGTCCGGGCAGACACGAATCACATGTCCCCAGGGTCAGCCTTCTGCGCCTCAGGAGTGCCTACGAGCCTATGGTCCCCCAGCCCAAACAGCCCCAAATGTCTGTGGAAGCGCCAGACCCCTGAGGGCAGCTGCAGGGCCTGCTCGGCTCCCAAGCGAGGCCGGGTGTGGAGCAGAACAGGTCCAAGGCCGGGGCAGAGGGCTCAGCCACAGCGGCCGCCACAGCGCCCTGGAGAGCTCAGCCGCTGAGGGGGGATGGGTCACTGGCCACCAGTCTCTTAGAGGCTGCTGAGGAGAAGCAGGCTGTCTAGTGGCTCTTGGTTTTCCACGAGCACCTGGGAATGTGTGGTGACCCTCACAGGCTCCCACCTGGGTCTGACCTCCCGAGGACCAGGAAACACCATCCTTGGCCATGATGTGCTCAGCACGGACCACGGGGCATTTGCAGAGTAAATGCACAGCTTGCCACAATTATAATGAGTCAAATAGAATAGCTGAAAATCACCAAAAATCTATGCAAAAATGGGTGCATCATGCAGCAAGTCGATCTCCTTGCATCTGGACTTTGCAGTCGAACAGCCAGATCTCAGAAACAAGAAAGTGCACATGCACACGTGTGCATAAGCCTATTGTACATTCTGGTAAAGAGTCTGGAAAACACAGTTTAAAAATAATTTTAAAAACACACAATACTCTTCATTGTAAGTTCCAGACAACCAGTTGACTCTCACAGAATACTTCTGTTGATTTTTGGAGAACTCTTATATCTATTGGTAACCTATACTTGTAGGTGACCAGCAAGGGTCCTTTCCACACGTTGGTGGATTTCCTCCTTATTATTATTAATTTTTTTTTTTGCCTTAATGGATAAGACAAAAGTGCAGCCACAAAACTCAGTCTGATCTTTTCTTGCTTGTCAGTGATTTCTGTCCTGAATCGGATCTTAGTTTTCTAATACGAAAAGAGTATTTCCTCCATTTTCTTGTGCTGTTGGGTGTATTGGCTTCAACACAGTATTGAGCACAATCAGCACATTTTCTCTACCCTTTTACTGAGTCGAGACACTCCAGAAAGCAGTACAGCTGGGGTATAAACACTCCTGCTCGGGCCCTGTTCAAGCCACACCTCACAGGACTGACAGAGTGGGAGCGATGGTTGGTGGCCATTGTGGGTGGAACCAGGAAAGAGGAGACACAGGGGGTCTGAGGCACGCACACAGCCCCTGACACCAAGGCCAGGGATTAACTATGGCTCTAGAACAACAGGCTCATGCATCAGGTTCACAAAGGGAGAGTGAGCGTCTGAGAGGAGCTGGGAGATGAACGCGGAAGGAAGAGGCAGAGGCGCGGGCAGTGCTCGCGCTGCAGGTCTAAGCAGGCGGCATGTTGGGGGCCAGAGTGAGGCACTCCGCCCATGGCAAAGGTCATGAGGAAGGAGGCTCGACATACGCAAAGGCGGGATCGAGCCTCAGGAGTCCCCCTGGAACTCCTCGAGCGTCTACCCCCATAACCAGAGCCTGCCTACTTTACTACTTTGTGCTCTTACCTACACCTCTGACTTTACGGGGGGCTGTCCCCCACCACCTCTTTCGGAGAAGGAGTTAACTTAGAGCTCCAGTTTATAGTTTATAATAATTCCTGGGCGTGATAAGAGTGTTTTAACCTACAAACTCCTCTGAAGGTTCTCTAGCCTGCCTGACAGGCTTGTCCGGCCACATGTGATCGCTCACAGCACAAGATGCTTTAAAACTTCTAAAAACAGGTTCCTTAGAAAAGTTAGAAAACTATTAGTATAAGTATAATGGGCTGATTAGAAATTGTGTTGGTGAAGGGTTTTTCATTTGTTGAG
>NW_011478037.1:13738-15526 GCF_000754665.1 Bison bison bison | reverse complement strand
TATGCAGGGGGAGAGTTTGGACATCTCTCCATACAAACTTTGTCAGGAAGATGGGATTTGGTCAGGAAAACAGAACCACTCTATGGACCGCAGGAAACCAAGAGGCCGAAGGCTTGCATGATGTGGGGAAGCTGAGGGAGTGAGGGTCTGTGGGCTGAGGCTGGAAGCTTGGAGGAACAGTCACTGAAGCCTCCAGTACAAAGCACTGGTGATTCTCAGAAGTCCTCCAGGAAATTAGCACAGTTGCTACACTTCTCAAGCGAAAATGGCTGAACCAAATGATCTCTAGGGTCTTTTCCAGTTTTGAGGTATGCTGAGTCTTTAACAAGGTCCAGAGAGCATCCTGGGTAGAATCATCAGTAGCAAGGAAAACATGAAAGGCTGGGGAGCTCAACGACTCTTAGTTGAGTGACAAGAGCCCCTGGCACACTGGCCTGTGAATGAGAAGGCAAAGCCCGGTGTTTCTACAGTTTTTCTCATAACTCTGGCTTTCCTGATCAAACCATCCCTCCATCCAGTCCTGAGCTCTCTCTCATTGGTTCAGCCTCCTGATATTTGTACTATGACCTGCCAATGAGGATGTGTTCTCTTGCCCCAGCTGACTGCTCAGTGCTGATTTGTGAATGGTGTCATTATTCCCTGTGAGCCTGGAGGGGACAGAAACACTTTTGCTCCCTGGGTCTCCTTGACCAATTGACTTAACCAAATGCACAAGGATCTGGGACAAAGACCCATACCTTCCTTCCCACTTAGAAAATTAGCCCATCTTTTTGAAACCTCTCCTTCAGTCAGCCTGTTTTACTCACCTCACTGAATCTGTAAAATCTCCCTTGTACATCAAGACATTGTGAAAGGTTTACTTGCCTTCAGTCACGTGCTTTTCAAAATGTGTTAATTATGCATTACTCATTGAGTATGCTCTGAGCTGTTGCTGCTAATGTCATCTTATTGGACTGGGGAGAAGTTACTTGTAGCGGTTACGTAATCTTCAGACTTGCTGACAAGGAGTTTCACTACCATAATATGCTTAATTGGGGGTCCTCAATTTTGATTTATTGTCCTGATAAAATCAAATCCTTCTGGTATATTCTTCCTTTAGTAAGATAGTAAAGGGAGTCAGCATTTTCTTTTATCTAGATGTTCAACTTCTCTTCCGCAGACAAATACCATTGAAATATTGAAGTAATAATGATGGTCTAAACAGAGAACTCAATGTTCTTATACTAAAGATTAATGGGTTTTAATATTTTATTTGTCAAAGTAAACCATAGAGCATTATTTCATCTTCTCAAATTTTAGTCTCAGAAAGGATGCAGTTTCAGTACTCATATACATGGTGAAATTTATTGATCAGAAATGCTATCATTTCTTTGTAGTCTCCATAAATGGTTTGATTATCAAATAGACTGACACAGAACACTTGACAGTTCTTTCTTTATTATACATTGTAATTAATCTTGCAACCAGTTTTATTTGTCAATTTAAAAAAATGAGTCAGTGAAACATACAGTTAAAACATGGTGTGGTTCTATGACACATAGTCATGATTCACAGTCCAGAACAGGTCCATGCATAAACCAACTTTGCTTTTGATTAAATGGCAATGCATGTTTATACAGCATCCTCTAAGTACCCAAGGAAACCCTGTATTTGCAGCTGAAATGGGTATACTGCCACTTTGTCTTTTCAGAAGCATGGGTCAATTGCTTTTGGTCAAATACATTTTTGGTCCCATCTGTATAATCAAAGCAATAATGAATTGTGGCAGTTTTAAAATATGTCCACATG
>NW_011478037.1:13304-13451 GCF_000754665.1 Bison bison bison | reverse complement strand
TAAAATTTTTCAGCTATGTGTTTAGTCATTCAGTTGTGTTCAACTCTTTGCGACCCCATGGACTGCAACCCACCAGGCTTCTCTGTCCATGGGGACTCCCCAGGCAAGAATACTGGAGTGAGGTGCCATGCCCTCCTCCAGGGGATC
>NW_011478037.1:8580-11300 GCF_000754665.1 Bison bison bison | reverse complement strand
AGTTCCCTGACCACGGGATAGAACTCATGTTCCCTGCAGTGGAAGTGCAGAATATTAACCTCTGGACCACTGGGGAAGTCCCTCACATGTGCTTTCTTTTCTGGGGAACTGCTGTTGACTGACAGTTGCTACCAGGCCCACAGATGTCTTGGAAATTACAGGCTCTTCTGGGGCCAGCCCCTGGACAATGACTTACAGATGTGTGGTTATCACAAGCCAGTCTCCTTGTCTCTGGGTGGAATAGATTCTGTGGTACAATCACTCAAGAACCTCTTGTGGGATGCAGCTGAGGCTAGACAGATCTTAAGCCATGTCTTGCCCTATCCCCTTCCCCCGCCATCCTGCTTCCCTTACTCCTCTGAAGGTTTCTTCTGAGAACATTCCCTTAATAACTCATTTGTACAAGAATCCCTGTTTCAGCCTCTGTTTCTAGGGAGCCTAGACTAAGACAAATGTTATGTGCTCATCTAATTTTTTTGTTGTTAAATCACATTTTTTTAAATTAAGGTGAAATTCATGTAACATAAAATTTGTCATTTCAAAATATACAATTCATTTAGTGTATTCACAACATCTTTATTTCATTGGGTATAGTCCCAAACGACACTATACCCAGTAAGCCATCATATCCCTCAGCCCTTGACAACCAACCACTGTTTCTGTTTCTATGGATTCGACATTCTGAACATTTCATATAAATAAAATCATATAATCTGTGATCTCTTGGTGCACATGTAATTTTTAAAATAAATTTCATAGATATTGTTCAGTTGTCTCATAGAGGTTGCACCAATTTAGATTCATCCTAGCAATGTAAGAAAGTGTTAGGGAAAATTTTATCATCTTAATTGCTCACCAAGTATTAGTGAAAGAGTGAATATATGCTGTGTCTTATTTTGGTGTTAGTGTATTTGGAGTAGTGTGTGCATGCTAAGTTGCTTCGGCCATGTCTGACTTTTTATGATGCTGTGGACTGTAGCCCACCAGTCTCCTCTATCTATGGAATTCTCCAGCCAAGAATACTGGAGTGGGTTGCCATGCCCTTCTCCAGGGGATCTTCCCCACCCATGGACTGAACCCGTGACTCTTAAGTCTCCTGCACTGGCAGGTGTGTTCTTTACCACTAGCGCCATCTTGGGCTTCTCTGATGGCTTGGTGGATAAAGAATCTCCCTGCAGTGCAGGAGACGCAGAAGAGGTGTGTTCAACCCCTGGGTCAGGAAGATCCCCTGGAGTAGGAAATGGCAAGCCACTCTGGTATTCTTGCCTGAAAAATCCCATGGACAGAAGACCCTGGAGGGATACAGTCCAAAGGGCTGCAAAGAGTTGGAGGTGACTGAGCCCGAGCACATCCTATTAGCATATTTGGAGCTGTGTATCCCTACTTTTAAAAATATGTTTGTTTCCAGAGGAACTGGGACACCTGTCTGTGTAAAAGTTTGTTTCCATCTTGATGGCCATATGACCACTGATCTCATGGCCCTTCCATTTGCTATGGGTACCAGGGAGTGCTGAAAAGTAGATGATGGGGAGGGCCATGGCCAAAGGGAAAGGATAGGAAGGGTTAGTATTTTCTAGGATATAGGAAAATAAAAGGTCTCAATTTTTTTTAAATCAAAAAGCACAGAATACCTAGATGGGAGGGGAATATTTGGGATTCATAGGGAGATTCTGAGTCCAACTTTGACCAACGCTTTTAGAGGATATGTGGTCTAACCTACAACGTGGTTTGCATAAGCCAGAGGAAGCCTGCTGTGGGCTTTCAGGTCAGCACACTTGAGATCCAATCCCAGCTCCACTGCCTTCTAACTCTATGCCCTTATCTTTCTGAGTCTTGGTTTCATTTTCAGTAAAATAACAACAACAATAATACCTATCTTGCAAAGTTATTATGAAAATTCAGTGTGTTTGGTCCTGGGTGAGGTTATATAAAGAGTATTGAAAAGATAGTAGAAATTGTGGTTATTATTATCGTTGAAGAGCTCTCCTCAATTATAATGAAAGGTTTCAGAACTACAAAATGTATTTAGTATAGAAGAAGCCCCAGGAGAAGGACTCTTGGGTCTACACTTTTCACATCATCCTATTCCAATTCTTTTAAAAAATTTTTATTTATTATTTATTTTTTTGGCTACACAGCAAGTGGGATCTTAGTTCCTCGACCAGAAATTGAACTTGCATCCCCCGCAGTGGAAGTGCAGAGTCTTAACTACTGGACTACCAGGGAAGCCCCCCAATTCTTTTTCACTAATGAAGGTCCATACTCCCCTCTCACTGCCTTCATCTCCCACTTCATCCAGGGGCTGGCATAAACAGCCAATAAAAGAAAGCCAGAGTGCCTGGGTGGCAGGGTTTTCTCTGCTGGTAAATGTTTGGGAACCCAATGACCTGTACTTAAGAGGAAAGGCTGACCACCTATATAGCAAGGGGTTTCAATGGGGGAGAGTTTTCCCATTTCCACTGAGGACAACATAAAAGAAAATGGAGATGCTGGAACAGAGAGGGTTAAGATGGACTTAAGCTAGCTCTTCAAAGACCCTCAGTGCTAGAAGTTTCCATTCTGTGAACACATTGCCTCTGGGTTTATTTGAGTGTACTCCAGCTTTATGCTTCAGTATTGGCTTTGTATTATCTAAGCCACCCAAAGGAATCCCCACACAGAATACAAAATGCACACATTATAGAATAAAGCCAAGGATTTTTTTTTTTTTTCCAATGCAC
>NW_011478037.1:4746-6342 GCF_000754665.1 Bison bison bison | reverse complement strand
ATTTTTTCAAACAAAAATCAGGACAAATGGTCTGGCAAAGGATTATTTATGGTCTGTGAATGTATTTTAAAGGAGTCTTATAAATAGCTTTTAGTGATTTATGTGACAAATCATTGTGTAGAAAAGAATGAAACTGTGAGATGAATGTCATCTCAGGAATTTTAATGTACACTTGCTACCTATAATATGAATAGCGACCATTTATTAAAGGGTTATTACTGAAGCTTCAAACTAAGTGCTTTACAGAAGTTATCTGATTTTCTTCTCAGGAGAACTCTAGTCGGTGGACACTATCAATCCATTGTATAGAAGGGATAACTGAAATCCTGAGATGAGAAGTAGCTTACCACGGTCATGTAGGTAGGAAGCGGTGGACCCAATTCTCTTCAATGATACAACACAACATTAGCTCTCCTATTTAATGAGGGCTTTTTACTCTTTATATGATGGCTTTATATGAGGGCTTTTTACTCTTCTATTTTGGTCTGGAATGTCACAGAAGACTGTAGTTCCATCAGGCCAAGAGATTTATAACTCTCCCCTGTTCGTGGAGAATAAGATATTCCTTATCTCCTCAATTTAGTTCAGGACAGTAAACATTTATTAAGTATCTACTTGATAAAACCCACAGGATTAGTAGTTCCAGAATATAAAGATTAATAATACCAATATCACATTCTTCCTATGCTCAAGATGACTGGATTAGAAGGAAAAGGCAAGCACACAAATAACTTTAATATGAGGCCAACCGTAATAAGTGAAATATTTGAGAAACTAATTGCTATGAGAGTTTCAGGAAGGTAGAAATTATATCAGACTAGGGAAGATTCCTATAGGAATTGGCATTTAAGTAGGGTGCTGGAAGATTGTAGGGCTATCATGGTTACTATGGTTGTGTTACAATTTATCACCAAACTTAGTGGCATTAAACAATCATTTTACTCTGTCTTATGTTCAGGAATTCAGGAAGGTGTCAGCTGAGCAGTTCTTGCTTGGTGTCTCTTAAGTGGTTATGATCAGATGTGACTGGGGCTGCAGTCATCTAAAGCCTGGAGTGGCTGGATACTCAAGGTGGTGCACTTACTGGGCTGGCATTAATGCCATCTGTCAGTGAGAATGCAGCTGGGACCTCCACTGGGCTGCCACTGGGGTGCCTACACAGGGCCTCTGTAGCATGGTAGCCTCAGGCAGAAGTTGTGTGGACCAACCTTGGAAGTCACATTCTATTGATAATGAGCAAGTTACTATGGCCAGCTCAGATTTAAGGGAAGGGGTCATGGGCTCCATCTTTTGATGGGAAGAGGATCAAGGTCAAGTAGGGCTATCAAGTTGTCAAAGAGAATGTGTAAACTGCCATAAGGGTGTGGTGAGTGGAGGTGTGGGCGAGGGGCCTTCTAGTCAGAGAGAACAGCAGAAGTAGGAAAGAGGTATGTTGAAGGAATGGCAAGTTGTCTTGTGTAGCTGGGGTGGGGAGGATAATGAATTGGGAGAGATAAATTTGAAAAAGTATTTTGGGTCCTGTCCACAGAGTACTTTATAAGCCAGAATGCTTAATCTGGATTTATTGAGAGGTAACCCAGTGATGACATTAGGAGC
>NW_011478037.1:0-997 GCF_000754665.1 Bison bison bison | reverse complement strand
TTTAGATGAATGGCTTGGCTGCCTGCCACCAGAAATCTATTTCCCTTTTATTATTTGAAGCAAACACAAAATTAAATCAACACCATCAAGGGTTTGCCCACTTGGAAAGGATATTGCATTCCAGAGCGGTCCAAAGGTTACACTACTCATGACAATTATATATTGTTTTCTCTAAAGTCCACTGAAAGATAATAATTATATTCTTCCTCCATACCAGCTTTCCAGCACTCCTGTTCCTTCTGAAAGGGAGAAGCACATCTCTTGTGCATTTTGCAAACTATCCCTCTTTGGGTAATCCTCCTACTGCTAAGCCTATCTATTTGCTGCTGTGGTTCTACCATGTTTTGTCATTGCAGCCTGAATGGACTGAGGCATCCTTGATTTCAGAAGTAGAGAAGACACTCATGAAAACCATTCAGACTATCGCCATTCCTATACTGGACAGATAACTACATAAGAATGAGCTACTGGAGGTCAGAGGTTATGTTTTGACCAGATGACCACAAATAAATGGTTTCTAAATATGTGTTGGATGCCATCCCATTGAGTGAGTTAATAAGTCCTAAAATTAAATGCTAGTGGAGTTTCTCACTTCTGTCAAAATTAATACTCAAGATGCTCCCATGTATATATGTTCTGTATATATTTAAAACCTACAGAGTCACCCTCTGTTATCTGAAGTGCAGTGAAAAAATGAAGATTCAGGAAATCCTGACTTGCAATGATAGATTTTTAACCCATGTTTGAGCTTCAGTTTCTGTATTTCTAAAGTGATAATTGTTGTCACACAGAATCTCTGGGAGTGTTTAAGGAGATATAAATGAAAAGAAATTTTGTAAACTTCTGAGTGATGTTCAAATACTGGAAACTAGGAGACTTTAAAGGATTATACATTTAAAGTATCTTTTATACCATCATATAAGAAATATATTGGAGAAGGCAATGGCACCCCACTCCAGTACTCTTGCCTGGAAAATCCCAAGGATGGAGGAGCCTG
>NW_011478036.1:12622-16117 GCF_000754665.1 Bison bison bison | reverse complement strand
TTCAGTTTTGGAAGATGAAAGTTTTGGAGGTTAGTTACACAACAATGTGAATATAGTTAACACTGCTAAATCATATACTTAGACATTGTTAAGATGGTAAACTTTATGTCATGCAGTAAAAATATGTTTTAAATGCATGAAATAACAAAGAAATACAGTAGACATAGCTACAAAAAAGAGAAGGGGACAACAGAGAATGAGATGGTTGGACGGCATCACCAACTTAATGGACGTGAGTCTGAGCAAACTTGGGGAGATAGTGAAGGACAGGGCAGCCTGGCGTGCTGTAGTCCATGGGGTCGCAAAGAGTCAGACATGACTTAGTGACTGAACAAGAACAACGATGACAACAAAAATGAATTGTCCATGTTTTTGTGAGTCTGTTTCTGTACTCTTGATTCTGTACCAATAATCTGTGTTCTATCCTTTCACCAATACCAGGTGTAACTATATCTTGGTTACTGTAGCTTTATAGTAAGGCTTGAAATTAATTGGTGTGAATCCTTCAACTTTCTCTTCATTTTCAAAATTGTTTTGACTATTTTAGCTCCTTTGCATTTCCACATACATTTTGAACCATCTTTTCAATATCAGCTAATATCCTGCTATAATTTTGATTGTGATTGAATTGAATCTATAGATTTGTTTGGAGAGAATTGAAATTTAAACATATTGAGTCTTTCCATCATTGGTAATTTTCAGCAGAGACATATATTTTGTTAAATATATTTCATGTGTGTACATTGTAAATGGCATGGATTTTTACATTTTGTTTTCCAACTGCTCATTGTCAGCATTTAGAAATATAATTGATTTTTGCATATTGACTTTGTATGTTACATTGCTAATCTCATTTACTAGTTCTAGGACTATTTTTATAGAATCCTTAGAATTTTCTACTTAGAAAATCATGGTATCTGTGAATAAAGACAGATTTATTTATTCTTTTCCAATGTGTATGCATTTTATTTCTTTTTCTTGCTTTATTCCACTCAAGAAGACCTTAAGTATAAACTTGAATAAGAGGGGTAAAAGTAGACATCCCTTCTTGATTCCTATTGTAAGTAAACATTAGTCTTTACAACCTCCAGTTGTTACTGGAGGCATTTTGTTTCATTTTGTTTTGCTTTTAGGTGTTTGTTTTTGTAAACTCTTTATCAGATTAACTTCTCCTCCAACTTCTTTTTTGTTGATAATTTTTAAAATTATGAAATGATGTTGAGTTTTGTCAGATTCTTTTCCCTCCATCTTTTGATATGATCATATATTTTTTCTTTAATCTGTTATGATTGATTAAATTGACTGATTTCCAGTGATGAACCATCCCTACATTCCTGAGATAAACTTGTTTTGGTCCTGATGCATTATTATTTCAGATATAATCAATTTTTATTTGCTAATGTTTTGTTTGGGGTTTTGCATCTGTGTTCATGATGGATGTTAGGCTTCTAGTTTTCTTTAATGTCTTTGTCTGATTTTGATATCAGGGTGATGTTGACCACTTTTTACTGGAAGAGATTGTATAGATTTAGAAGTATTCCTTTCTTAAATGTTTGATAGGATTCTCCAGTGGAGCCATATGGACTTGGAGTCATCTTTTTTGAAGTTTACTAAACTATGAAATCAAATTATTTAATAGGTATAGGACTATACAGGTATCAGGTAATCATTCTTTTAGGTTTAGACCATAAATTCTGTCTTACCTTAAGTGGGTAGCAGTTCAAATCTGTTTAGAAAGTGAAACAGCCATATGATGGAACACTTTTCATCCTTAAAGAAGAACAAAATACCCATACATGATACAACATGAACAGACGTCAAAAACATGCTAAGTGAAATAAGCCAGATGCAAAGACCATGTATTGTATGATTCCATTCATGTGTAACGTCCAGAAAACACAAATCCATAGAGACAAAAAGTTGATTAGTAGTTTCCAGAGGTGAGAACAGAGGTTAACTGTAAACAGAAACAAAGGATCTTATTGGGAGGATGTAAATAATCAAAACAGAACTGTAGTGATGTTTGTACGAATCAGTAAATTTCCCCCAAATCATTGAATTATAAACTTAAAACAGATGAATGTTATATTACGCAAAGTTGCCAAAATTTGAAATCTTGTTTTATTTCTCAAAGAATTTCCTCTGCTTATTTGGATGTGTTTCATGAAGGTACTGGGCTTCCCAGGTGGTTCAGTGGTAAAGAATCTGCCTGCACATGTGGGTTTGATCTCTGGGTGGGGAAGATCCCCTGGAGGAGAAAATAGCAACACACTCCAGTACTCTTGCCTGGGAAATCCCATGGACAGAGGAGCCTTGAGGGCTATAGTCCACAGGGTCACAAAGAGCCAGACAGGACTGAGCGACTAAACGACAACAACATTCAGGTATTATTCAGGGTCAATTTGACTCTAATCTCACTTCAATTCTAAAAGCCTTTGCTCTGCTTATTAAGGTCGATTCTATACATGAATAGCTCAGGGGTTCAGCTGAGACTTGTACAGAATTAGAGGACCCCTTCTCCAGATTTCCCCCCTCTATGATCCTTCCCACACTATCCAGTATTATGACACTTCTTTTCCTTGTTATTCTGGCCAGAAAATTGATGAATTTTCTATCAGAGTTTTAGTCTCCAACATCATCATGCCATTATATGACAGGGACCCATTCTAGACACAAAACAGCACAAGGGGAAAAAAAAGGGAACCTCACCCCTGTGCAGGTCACTTGAAGTTTTTACTTCTCTCTGTAATATTACTGCTTTTGTTAACTTTTGTTAATACAAGTAGATATCTTGTATTTTTCCATATTTTTTCTGTTGTAATCAGCCAGAAGGATGGGTGGTAGTCAGCTTATATAGCCATAATGGAACTACAATCATGACAGATCTGGTTTTGAATCCTAGCTCTGCCACTCACTAGCTGTATGAAATTGAATAAATTATCTAATTTTTCTGAGTCTATTTTATTTTTGTCTATAAACTGAAATCCATTATTTTTACTGGAAAAAAAAAAAGATAGAAAAATGGGCAAAGGTAGGCCTTCTAAAGATAATACCATTACCACTGGCTACCAGAGAGGACAGACACTGCTTATCCAAATGTTTATACTTACTGTAATTATCTGTTAAACAGTCCATCTTCTCTACTAGAAACAAAGTTTTGTGAAGCCAGGAACTGCGTTTTCCTCATTTATGACCGTATCACCACAATACTTTTCACAGCAGAGGCACTCCCTATTCATTCAATAAGTAAAGATCCCTATGGACAGTTAGTTCATTCAGTGCCCACATTTATAGTTCCTAAACCTTTAATCTTTTTGACATCTGCCTTCACTTCATTCCACCCACTCACTGCCATTAAAGCCTTCCAGACCATGCCATCTCCAGGACCACTCTAAATCAAAAAGGCTTATCTCCAGTATCCCCATCTCTGGCCTCAATTTCTCCTGCTTTCAGCAACCCCTTCCCCCTCAGTCTCAATACACATATTCCTGACTC
>NW_011478036.1:8412-12054 GCF_000754665.1 Bison bison bison | reverse complement strand
GGGGTCACACAGAGTCGGACACGACTGAAGTGACTTAGCAGCAGCAGCAGCAGCATAGTGTAATTTTATGGATTAGTGATTCAATATGTAATTAGATTAGATAGTTCATCCCTTAGGTTGAAGTCCTATATACTTAATGTGCTACATAATATGCCAAGCTCTGAAAAGTCATATTAGGTTACCATTATATGACAAAATTTCATTTCTTCAAAAACTGATTCTTATTATGGACTATCTCTAATATCATATATATTATCTGTATAGTGATTTGTACCTTGAAATAATTTCTATTTTCATGAAAAGGAATAATGTGGATTTTTGCTTTTTAAAATAAATACATGGTAGGCAGATGTTTCTGAATAAGTAAATTTCATTCATTAGAAACAAGTGTTTTTATAAAACTAGACAAGTCAAAATAGTCTGTCTTAATTCTGGTTTAGTGATTAGGGAATAAATTCCTCATCAGTCTCTTATGGTTCTTTAATATAATTAACCTAGGGTACTGGCAGATTTGCAAGTGATTTGTATTAGTTTATTAGTTGGTATAAATGTACACATCTTTCTACTTTCATGTGGTAATACAACTTTTGCATGCTTTTTTAAATAGCCAAGTCTCTGTGCTTAGCAGTAGCAATTTTTTACGATGACTTTGAATCATGAATTGTAGTTGATGATCAGTTCCTCTTTGGGGAGGATGGTTCTCTGGGATGTAGAAGGGGAGAGAAAGAATAAGGAAATAGACCTACTTCTGCTTACTGTTGAAGCAAATGCTGATCCTGTTTTACCTAAGTCTCAATCTATTCCTGAACTAAAAATTCTTTCTTCAGTTTCTCTTTCCCTCATCATTCTTAACCTGCTGCTGCTAAGTCGCTTCAGTCATGTCCGACTCTCTGCGACCCCATAGACGGCAGCCCACCAGGCTCCCCCGTCCCTGGGATTCTCCAGGCAAGAACACTGGAGTGGGTTGCCATTTCCTTCTCCAATGCATGAAAGTGAAAAGTGAAAGTGAAAGTGAAGTCGGGTCCGATTCTTTGCGACCCCATGGACTGCAGCCTACCAGGCTCCTCTGTCCATGGGATTTTCCAGGCAAGAGTACTGGAGTGGAGTGCTATTGCCTTCTCCTCTTAACCTACTAGAAGATACCAAATCTTGTTAATCCTAACAGAGAACCATTTGTTTTTCTCGGGGAATAGGTCACAAACATCACATACCCAAGATAGAAGCTACCCATATTTAATATATATTCAGTCAGCCTCTGAAGGAGCCAGATACTACTAAGATATCGCATAATCAGAATTCACATCATATACACAACAGCCACACTTCCAACTTAAGCTGAAGTCTGGGATCTAAAAACTGAAAAATGATAGAACTGAGAGCAGACATAGATAATATAATCCAACCCCTCATTTATTTTACAGACGGGGAAACTGAGCTCCTGAGAGGTTAATTGACATGACTGGAGTCACACCCAAACTAGCTCATTCTTTCAAATTATACACTCACTCTGTGTCAGTAGAATATTTTCTAATGCTATATATGTTACACTAACCATTGCAACTGTGGTCACACAATGATGCATTTTCCTCCTTTATCCTCATTTCATAAAATACAAAAATAATCACAAATATCAGTTCACTGTCAGAACACCTGGTCTGTTGTTTTAGATCACAAGCATGAAATTGCCTCCATTTGATGTTTTGCTTTTCATACCTGCAAAGTGCAATTTCATTAATATCATTGATTTGTTTCTTCAACAAGCATTTGAAACCATGTTCTTGAAGTTAGATGCCAAAGGTGATATGGACAAACAAAGTAAAAAGATGCGTGTCTCATTGCCACTGAACAGCTTTGCAACTAGCTGGAGGAAAAAGATGGATATATAGAAAATGACTTCAGAATGATGCAAAGATGTATATCTGCAGGTGCAGAAGATTATGCAATTATGTGAGTACTGAGAACATAAACGAGAATCATGAGACTTAAGTCAAATGGGGTTAATTAAGCAATTTCCTGGAAAAGGTGAGTTTTGTGCAAGATTATGAAACAAATTAAAATGTAGTGGCATTGAAGAGCAAAAGGCCCTCTCTGTGGAGTAATGACAACAGTGAAAGCATGGGACTGAGAAGCTGAATAATGTTTAGGGGCAGAAAGGAAATTAGTTTGGCTATAACAAAGGGACCAATCCTCACTAGACTGTAACAAACTAAGAGGACTGGTGCTTGGGATAAATACAGGAGCCAATTCCTGAATGATAGGATAAAGGATTTACATGATACTTTCCAAACACTAGATATCTATCCATTCATTAAATCAATATTTATTGAATGGCTGTGTACTCTACTATGTACATATTAAGGCTTACCATCATGCCAGGCAATATGCTAAGAACTTTAAACATTGTCTCATTTTATCCCTCACAACAATACTATCAGTATTGTATACATTCCCCTGCTTTGTTTATAGGGAAGCTGAGCCTCAGAGGAAATAAAGGACATTCCCAAAGTCACACAGCTAGCAAAAGGCAGAGACTCAGACTTAAAACCTCTGTTGTAGACCTCTGTAACCACTAGAGCTATAGGCATTTTTAATATAAATTTATTTAATTGGAGGTTAATTACTTTACAATATTGATTTGGTTTTGCCATACATCAATATGAATCCGCCACAGGTATACACGTGTTCCCCATCCTGAACCCCCCTCCCTCCACCCTCCCTGTACCATCCCTCTGGGTTGTCCCAGTGCACCAGCCCCAAGCATCCAGTATCATGCATCGAACCTGGACTGGCAATTCGTTTCATATATGATATTATACATGTTTCAATGCCATTCTCCCAAATCATTCCACTCTCTCCCTCTACCACAGAGTCCAAAAGACTGTTCTATACATCTGTATCTCTTTTGCTGTCTCGCTTACAGGGTTATCATTACCATCTTTCTAAATTCCATATATATGCGTTAGTATACTGTATTGGTGTTTTTCTTCCTGGCTTACTTCACTCTATATAATAGGCTCCAGTTTCATCCACCTTATTAGAACTGAATCAAATGTATTCTTTTTAATGGCTGAGTAATACTCGATTGTGTATATGTACCACAGCTTTCTTATTCATTCGTCTGCTGATGGACATCTAGGTTGCTTCAATATCCTGGCTATTATAAACAGTGCTGCGATGAACATTGGGTACACGTGTCTCTTTCAATTCTGGTTTCCTCAGCGTGTATGCCCAGCAGTGGGATTGCTGGGTCATATGGCAGATCTATTTCCAGTTTTTTAAGAAATCTCCACAGTGTTCTCCATAGTGGTTGTACTAGTTTGCATTCCCACCAACAGTGTAAAAGGGTTCCCTTTTCTCCACACCCTCTCCAGCATTTATTGCCTGTAGACTTTTGGATAGCAGCCATTCTGACTGGCGTGAGATGGTACCTCACTGTGGTTTTGATTTGCATTTCTCTGGTAATGAGTGATGCTGAGCATCTTTTCTTGTGTTTGTTAGCCATTTGTATGTCTTCTTTGGAAAAATGCCCATTTTTTGATTGGGTCACTTATTTTTCTGGAATTGAGCTGCAGGAGTTGCTTGTATATTTTTCAGATTAATTCTTTGTCAGTTGCTTCATTTGCTATTATTTTCTCCCATTCT
>NW_011478036.1:8120-8312 GCF_000754665.1 Bison bison bison | reverse complement strand
TAGCAGCCATTCTGACTGGCATGAAATGGTACCTCATTGTGGTTTTGATTTGCATTTCTCTAATAATGACTGATCCACACAGTCAAAGGATTTGGCATAGTCTCCTGACCTGCCTTTTGAGAAACCTATATGCAGGTCAGGAAGAAACAGTTAGAAATGGACATGGAACAACAGACTGGTTCCAAATAGGAA
>NW_011478036.1:5377-6737 GCF_000754665.1 Bison bison bison | reverse complement strand
TGAAATGAACTGAAGATTAAAGAAACAGATATGCTAGAAAATGTTATTTATATAATCTTAAGTACTAGATCAATTCTACCTCCTTTATTTGAAATGTCATATATTATTGCCAATAAATTATTGCCAAATTTTTATTATCTGAACTCATTTTGGTATTTTAGTAGTCAATCCCCTTTTTTTCCTGAGAGACTGAGCCACAGTAAATATAAACTTTGACCCTAACCTCAGCTGCCTCATCTGACAAATGAGTTATGATGGGTCTTGAAGATAACTAGTCTAACTCCCAAAGGTTGTAGCACAACTGCTAAGGAACTGCTCAGTCCCTTCAAGCTCCAGCATTCCGTAACCTACAGAATGTCAATGGGTTGTATTCTTTTCTCTTCCTGTGGTCATTCTTCTGGCTAATATATAACCATCTCTATTTACTTTTGTGCTAAAAATGCAGCCTGGGAGAAACTCCAAAAAAAAGGAAGTTTGAAGCTATTTCCTTTTAAGAAAACACTCTTATCCCCAAAGAAGTTGTAACATAGAGCATCAACAAGCTGAGAAAGAAAATGAGCATCTCTTAGATTAATGTCTAGCCTATTCATAAAGCCAATCCAGGAAGGAAATTCCTAAATTCTCCTGGGTTACATTCTTGAGAAGTTAACAAATAGTGTAAAATATTTACATTCTTGCTCGAGACTGACTAAACTTGGGCTCCTTGAAAGCATTACCTGTCTTCAATATCTCTACAGGACTTCATGCTGCACCATATCCATGGTGAGAGCTTGTTACACCTATTTTTAGATGTTGACTGAGACTGTTGTTCAGTATAAGGCTCTAGTGACCTGGGAAACAAAACCTCTTGAATAGAACTTGAAAAGAGTTTATAGTTGGCACGCACTGGAGGTGATTGATCTAGTTCATTTTCACTCTTGTCAACATGCAGCCTCTCAAAAATATTCTTAGCTTACAGGATATGACCGAAAGTGTTTAAGCAGTCATTTCAAATTCTTGCACAGGCAGAAACATTTTTAAGTTGCTCGTTGTCCAAAATCTGGCTAGTTGAAGAAATTAAATTATCAAAGCAATAAGATCACTGTCCAGTTTAAAAACTTTTTCAGTTAAGGTTGAATCTGAACCTTTTAACTTTTCAAAAATCTCTAACATAAAGTTACATATTCTGCAAATTCAAATGCAAATTTGTGCAAATGTGAAATACCATGTAAATCTGTAAATTCTGGATATAAATATATGCGTATTCAATGATATTTATGAAAATTACATATACATCTATGGTTATAAGTATATATAGATAATTATAGAACAGGGGTCTTCGAATATTTATTTTAAATATGTTTGTCCTTCCAAAATAGTA
>NW_011478036.1:3545-5205 GCF_000754665.1 Bison bison bison | reverse complement strand
GATCTAGTCCACATAGGTCTAGTCTGTGTTTTAATTGACCCAACATTTACAAAGCAAGGAATACCACTTTTTAAAAAATCCAAATTTCTGACTTCTCTTGGAAAAAAAAAAAAATCTGGCAATACCAGGCATGGCATTCCAGTGTGTCCACAATCAATAGGAACCAAGTAGCTGCTGCTCTCTTCAAACAGGGCTGTATTCTTCAGTACATCACAACCAAACAGGCCATCTCAATTATTTGTTACATTCTTGGCCCCTATACTCATTGAAGTTTGAAACCACTGATGGGTCTGACCTTCTCATATAATAGAGGTTGACTAATTCAGAAATTAGGTGGCTAAAGTCATTCAGTGGAAGAACACAATGAGTAAATAATAGTCTTTGCCCTCAAAGAGTTTATAATCTGCTGCAGGAGAATAAACATATTCATGATAAAGCACACAGAATACGACAGTCACCCTAATAGATGGAGAAACACAATGCAGAGAAAGTTATGAGAAGAGATCACATCTTGCCATTTCCTTCTCCAGGGCATACCAATAAAGGCTTCACAAAAGAAGTGTCATCTCATAAAGCAGAAAATATCATCAGAAACCAGTTTGTCAGATTTTTCAGCACAAATTCTAGCCCTGACACTTATCAGCAGTGTGACTGACGCTGTTACTTAACCTCACAGAGCCTCAGTTTTCTCATCTGTAAAATGGAGATAATAATAAAAAGTACTGAACAGGAATGTTGTGAGAATTAAATGGGAAAATAAAGGTAACAAACCTTACATAGTAAGCAACTACCAAAATATTCTTCTTATTATTTTTTTATGGATAAACAGAGTGTTTATAGATAGAAAAGGAGGACATGATCCTACTCTGCAGAGTGAACCTCTAGTTGGAAAAATATAGGGTACAGTCAAAGAACAATAAGAACAAAATAGGGTTGAATTATAAATAAAAGCAGCAGACAGGCACCTCCCCAAAGCAAGGGCAATGTCCTCCCAGAAACAGTGTGGGGACACAAAGGAAAAGGAAAAGCTGGTCGGTCCATCCAACTAACAGAGCACCTTTCACCCTGCCACCTCTCTGACTGATGGGGGTCTCCCACCCTTCCTAGCCACATACTCATGTGATAAGCATAATAAAGAGATGTACAATGGAATATGAGAAGGTTAGGGAAAGTGGATCAAGTCAAGGAAGTCAAAAAAGTCTTTCCTAAAGGAAAATAAACTAAGATTTGAATGATGAGTTTGACCAGAGAAAGTGGGGTAAGTGTATTCCTAGCTAAGAAAAAGCATGTTCAAAGGCCCAGTGGCAAGAAGCAACACAGAATAGGGAGTAAAGGAAGGTCGGTGCAGTTGGAATACAAAGCGTAAGGCAAATGCAGGATGAGATGACACTGGAGAGGGTGAAAAGGGTTCATCAGTCAAAGCTTTGTAGGTCTTGTTAAGTCTTCAAACTTTCCTCAAGATCAGTGGCAAGGAGAATTATGTGTTTATATCTATGTCTTGAAATGGCTACACTGTGGAAATGGTGCAGAATTAAATATGCTTTAGAAGATTTTTCAAAAACAATTCTAAAAATCTATTTATTTTGTTTTTTGGTCTCATGGCATGCAGGATCTTAGTTCCCCAACCAGGGATTGAACCTGTGCTCCCTGTAGTGGAAGG
>NW_011478036.1:0-1134 GCF_000754665.1 Bison bison bison | reverse complement strand
TATGTGTGTGTTTTAGCATTTTTAGATTTTGTTTTTGTTTTTTGTTTAGTGGGGGAAAAGCAGACTTCAACTCCCTTTCTTTCTTTGAAACTATCCATCCCACGATCCGGTTCAGTCTTTTCTAAGCCTGTGGTGGTATGTCCTCCAGCAAATAGGACTCCTGGTAACCTGGCTTGACATTCCAGCACTCCCCAAATGAACTCTTTACTCCACTATGAAAAAAGAAAACAACAGCAATAACAATGACAAAAATGCAGAACAAGGAACGTTTCCCACTTTGGAACTCTTAGTATTCTCAACTCCAAACAGCTCTTATATGGTGACAGTAGAGAACACAAAAACAAAAAGGCATAATGAGGAACATGTTTTCCTCTCTCTGCCAAGGAAGAAGCAGAAATTGTGATATTAAAGGTATGCACATCTAAAAAAATTTTTTGATTTTGCCTTCAAAATTATGTAAAGTGAAAAATCAACAGTGTGTGAATACAAATATATTAACTGCCTATCTTTGCCAACTTGACTGCCTAAAGATAGGTATATTATTCCGTATTTTTTTATTACTAATGAGATAGAACTTTTTTGTTTCTTAATCCTTTGTATTTCTTGTTTTGTGAATTGTGTGTTAATGTTCTTTTATTTGATTCTCTTTCTACCTAGTAGGAAACACTTTATTTTATTTTATTTTAATTGGAGGCTAATTACTTTACAATATTGTGGTGGTTTTTGCCATACATTCACATGAATCAGCCGTGGGTGTACATGTGTTCCCCATACTGACCCTTCCTCCCACCTCCCTCCCCATCCCATCCCTCAGGGTCATCCCAGTGCATCAGCCCTGAGCACCCTGCCTCATGCATCGAACCTGGACTGGCGATCTATTTCACATATGATAATATAAATGTTTCAATGCTATTCTCTCAAATCATCCCACCATCGCCTTCTCCCACAGAATCCAACAGTCTGTTATTTACATCTGTGTCTCTTTTGCTGTCTCGTATACAGGATTATCATTACCATCTTTCTAAATTCCACATATATGCATTAATATACCATATTGGTGTTTTTCTTTCTGACTTACTTCATTCTGTATAATAGGCTCCAGTTTCATCCACCTCATTAGAACTGATTCAAATG
>NW_011478035.1:20619-27019 GCF_000754665.1 Bison bison bison | reverse complement strand
GAAAAAGCTTTTTAGTTTGATATAGCATCATTTATTTATTTTCAATTTTGTTTCCCTTGCCTGAGAACACATATCCAAAAAAAGGCTATTGAACCCAATATCAAAGAACAGTCTGCTTATGTTTGTTCTAGAAGTTTTATGGTTTCAGGTCTTGCATTCAAGTTCTTAATCCAATTTGAGGTTATTTTTGTTTGTTGTATGAGAAATTATTTCAGTTTTTTTTCCCTTGCATTTACCTGTCCAGTTTTCCCAACACCTTTTATTGAGAGTCCATTTCTTCATCATTGTATTTTCTTGCCTTTTTTGCAATAGGTTAATTGTGCTTATAAGTATTGCTTCATTTCTGGACTTATTCTATTCCATCAATTCACGTGTCTGCTTTTTGCCAGTACCGTACTACTTTGATGACTGTAGGTTTATAGTATAGTTTGACATCCTGGCGCATGATACCTCCAAATTTGCTCTTCTTTCTAAGATATTTAGTAATTAAGGGTCTTTTGTGTTTACCTACGAAGATTAAATTTATTTGTTCCAGTTAAAGAGGAGGAATCAGTATTTTTTTTTTAATTTTCTGTTCCATTTTTTTCTCACACTCTGTTCTCTGTAATTTGTTATATATATTTTTTCTGTTTCTTGTGACTTGTTATTATTTCAATACTCTGAACATCGGTGATGTTCTCTAAAGGTTAAAGTGTCAGTAATTTCATGTATCTTAATGGAAATATTAGTATGTATTGCTTGATCAGAAACAGGGGACTGGGTATATCATAAATATACTCACATCTTTCTCTGAGTCGATTTGGTTTGTGGCCTGAGTTTTAATAAGAAGCCCATATTTGACAATGTTTTGTCAAACCCATGGTGAAAACTCCACATATTTGGCCAGGCTATTGGCTGACTACTGTCTGCTGTATCGTCATGCATTGTTCTTTGAGCATATCAGAATTCAGTAAAGATACATGAAGTTTGACATTCTAGCTAGAAGATTAACTCAAATTTTATATAGGTTATATATTAATAGAAATAATATATATGTGTAGAAGTAAAATGAAGTACTAATTTCATTGCTACTGGTTTTTCAAATGTTTAAAAGTTACAAATGTGGTAAAGAGACAGAAGAATTAAATCAATGATTCAGAACAAAAGTAATAGATTTGTAGGCAATTAGACATTCAATTGAATTATTGTACATCATCATTGCTGTTTACTTAACCTTTTTTTAAAATACAATCCATTTTGTTGGTATACTCATGAGCTGTTTTGTGTATCATCACTTCTTTAAACATTTTCCATCTTTGCTCTAGATCATATTCCTTCCTATCTTCTTATAAACCTTATACTGAAATATTGAATCCTGATCTTCACTTTTCCATGTCTACTATCATTCCTAAAATCATTCAAATATGTATAAATATTTACTATCTAAAAAAAGGTGAAACAGACATATTTAAAAGTTTCACAATGCTCCTTTTTACAGGTATTGTCTTCATCACTGTTTTATCTTTGAGGATATTAAGATTCAGAGATAGTAAGGGCCTTGTCCCAGGTCACAAGGAGAAGCACCACTGACATTGAAACTATGGGCTATAGGGTTACAAAGTCAGTTTTCCTTTCAGTACTTCATATGACATATTGTCTCTATCAAATGTAGTATTGTACTACTGGTTTTATTGAATACAGTGTATGAAGATACCAAGGAGCTAATTTGTCTAAGAAAGCTCTGAAATTTGCAAAATGCTTTAATCTTGTCTTAAAGGAATCATACCAGCATGGTACTACCTGGTTCAGTGAGTCATATTTTTCTGTAATTCAAATACACTTCTTAACTAATTCTCCTTGTGAAAAGGAGATGAAGAATTACACCAGCTGCAATACATTGTACCCAATTTCTGTGAATTAGCATGAAGACTAAACTTCCTATAAAATTGATGGTTGGTGGAATTTACATAATTTTGGTCATATTAAGAACTTCCAGTTATTTAAATATAATTTGTCCCTTTCTGCTATAATATCATGCCTTTTTTTGTGAAATGAAGCTAGCAGCTGAGGCCGAATTCATTTAAATTCTATTATACAGTCAGTGAGCAATTGATAAGTATCTCTTCCATAAAAATGATCCTTTAAGGATGAATTATCTATGCTAATGTGACTTATTAATGTAGTCATCTTTTATAGACCACTAGAAATTCCCTCACATATATATTTTTTTCATAGTAAATTAACTATATGTTTCTAAGTTATCTAGATACATGTATTGCTTTTTTGGTTCTAGTACATTCTAGTACACATAAAATGAAGAAGAGTATTTTCAATTATGTGTTCCTTACTTTCTGAATTCTCATCAAAATTTACTTTTAACCTATGATTGTCATCAATATTAAGGAAGTATAAATTATCTAGATATGTCTGTAATCTTTCTATTTTTCTTCCTTAAGCTATGTTGGAAAAATTGTTTCTTCCATCCAAAGAGAATTTTCTACCTGTATTCTGTAACTCACCCCTCCTCTACCTTTTTATTCTGGATGCATCAATTACTCCCTCTTACAGCTTCAAATTTACCTGTGTGTTCCTGCTTTCCCTTCAACATATACACGCGCTTCTTCATTTAAAATAGCAAATGCTTCTAAATCTCTAAGCTAACCTTGTATGTCTCTCTAGAAACTTATCTATATTTCTGCTTTTTTGGTGACAGCTTCTATGTTCTTTTTATATACTGCCTAACTTTGTTTTTGCCTAATAGTCTAACTTCTTAACATGCCATATACAATTTAGCATGGAGCAGATAAACAAGTATCTAGATGTAGGATGACAATGGTTTTGAGTAGGTCATTGGTAATAGAGAAAGAAAGAAATGGTCAGATTTGGCGAATATTTTAGAAATAGAATCAAGAGAACTTGGTCATGAATTTTATGAGGGATAAGGCTGCTAATGCAGTAGAAAAGTACCAAGAAGGAATTCCAGAGTACTCGGTGGGCAAAAACAGTAAGGCACAGGAGAACATGTTTGTGCTAGAAATGCCAAGAGTCCACCTTTTTCATCATTTTTTGAGATAGATACCTAAGAATATTCCAAGTGAAATTAGATTCTGAAGATCAGAAGAAAAATCAATTATAAACACACATCTTGGAGATGTTAGGATTAATTTTTTTTTTTTTTTAATTTTAGAAATAGAATGACTCTCTAAAGTAGGCCATCATGAATGAGGATAGAATTGTGCCTGTAACTGGCCCATTAGATGTGTCCCAATTATAATTCATGTTCTAGATGTAATATTTACTTACATCAAACAAATAAAAACCCTTATTTGAAAATGTCAGAATTTTATTTGGGCATTTAATGTGTCAGACTAAATGTGTCAGGTCATTATCAGGCTCTTCTATTTCAATCACAACCACACCTATCTATCACTCACTTCTGCCAACACTTCTTTCAAACATGTTTCAACAGTTGCATTGTTATGACCCTTTTTCAAGCTACTGTTCTCCATGTAGGAGTCAGAGAAAGACTTTCTTTTTTTTTTTTTTTTAGAGAAAGACTTTCAACAGAGAGATACAATTATCTTACTTTAATCTTAGTTTACTAAGAATTTGTATCATGAATGAGTGTTGAAATTTTTCAAATGATTTTTCTGTATCTATTGATATGATTATGCATTTTTTTTTCTTCTTTAGCTTGTTGGCATAATGGATTATGTTAATATTTCAGTGTTGAACCACCCTTGCATACCTGGGATAAATCCCTCTTGGTTGTAGCAGTTTCTTAGTATTTTGTTGAGGGTTTTTACATACATGTTCATGAGAGATATGTTCATGAGAGATACTGGTCTAGAGTGTTCTTAAATTATCTTTGTTTTTGATCTTGTAGTGATACTGGCCTTATAAAATGAGTCAGGAGATTTTCTCTCTGCTTCTGTCTTTGGAAAGATATTGTGGAGAATTGGTACCCTTACTAGGCTTTTACTATTTTCTGATTGTTAACTTGCTCAATATTCATATGTTTATTTGTTTAGTACCTTTCCTTCCTCCTCAGGAATGTGGGCTCAATGAGATTAAGGTTCAATCTATTTTGATCACTTTAGCTTTACTGCTAGTACAATACTGGACACAAAGGAGGCATTCAAATGTTTGTGAAAAATAAATAAAAGAGGGTATATTTAATAAGTGCATACATGCACTTAATATTAATCTAGTTTATTTATTTAATAAGTGTTTATTCATTAGCCACATCAACCATTTTTTAAAATGAGGTACAAAATGGAAGATTTTCAACTTCCTTAAATCCGGAGTGTGAACAGCAATTTAAAACTTCCTGTTGATGAATAGCTTTGTGATTGTACAATACTGCCCCCTACTACTTCAGATCTTTGTCAAATCACCCTAAATTTATTTTCAAAGGTTTAGAGATAAACTTCTTGGAAAAATTTTTTCTATTTGTCACAGATGTATCTGAAATGTAGGTTTATTATTTTACTGGCCTGTACAAGAGTTTTCCATGGCAGAGTTTTGTTCCATTGGATAATTAAGATGATAAAATACAAGAAATTTTGCTGAATTCAGTGAATGCTACTTATATTTCAATGAGCATTAATGAACTTTGTAATTGTCCCATGGAGCAAAATTCATATCTCATTAGATTGATTCCCAAAATGCCTAAAGGTGAGCAGACACAGCTATAGACATGTAAGGTAATTTCCTACTTAATTAGTTCTTTACTTGACACCACAGATACATATCCAGAACTATGGCTTGAAATGGCAAACTTGTTTTTGTTGTGACAAGTCAATGAAATGATAGAATTCACAAAGAGCTTCTGCGAGCAATTTAAGCCCATTCTCTGTTATGTTAATAAATTGGCATGTTATGACTTGATTCACAGAAAAGAGAATATACAGACCAGGAGTTAAAAGATTCTTAACTTGAACTGACATTGCTTTATATTTTATATAAAATATAGTATTAGAAGTACCACATGCATTTATTCAGATGCACACATCAGTGGTATTGGTTGTTTTCATTAACTGAGTGATTATTGCCAAGTGGTAGGACATCTGGATGTCCAAGATGGAAGTGTCAGCAGTTTGCTCCTGAGGACTATTTCCTTGGCATGCACATTGCTGCTTTTTTGATATGTTCTCCCTTAACCTTCCACTGGGTGGGTACATCCTTGGTACCTCTTTCTCTTCTGATAAGAAAGTAAGTCATAGGAGATGATTTCACCCTTGTGACTTCGTTTAATTTCAGTTACCTGTGCAAAGTCCATATCTTCAAATGCAATCATATTGTATGGCACTGGAGTTTAGGGCTTCAACATATTAATACAAAGGAAATAATTCAGTCTGGAATTTGCTAAATATCACACTGGAAATAAGTGGATGATCAGTAATTTGAATTCAGCTCTTTTTATCTTCAAAGTCTAGATTCCCATTCTGTATTCTCCATAATGTAAACTTGCATGGGATACGGAGTAATGGGTATAACGCTAAAAAACATTGATATATTTGAAGTGTTAAATGCAGTCATTACAACAAATGAAGAAAATTTTCTATTTATCTGGTAGTTTTTAAGTTCTCAGTACTTTTAAAAAGATTTCTTATATGTAATAAAGAAACCCAAGCAGGAATATACTGATCAATCTTAGTTATTAATTGTACCTGCATGTGGAACATTAATCTTCAGGAAGCTTTTCAAGTTCACTATTTTAAACTGATTATGTAATATTGCTCCCAACATATATTTTCAAATATGACAATCTAGTTGCTATTGTCACTTAGTATAACTAAGAGGTAGAAAGTTTGAAGTAAAATTCTTATTCAGATCAGATCAGATCAGTCGCTCAGTCGTGTCTGACTCTCTGCGACCCCATGAATCGCAGCATGCCAGGCCTCCCTGTACATCACCAACTCCCGGAGTTCACTCAGACTCACGTCCATCGAGTCAGTGATGCCATCCAGCCATCTCATCCTCTGTCGTCCCCTTCTCCTCCTGCCCCCAATCCCTGCCAGCATCAGGGTCTTTTCCAATGAATCAACTCTTCTCATGAGGTGGCCAAAGTCCTGGAGTTTCAGCTTTAGCATCATTCCTTCCAAAGAAATCCCAGGGCTGATCTCCTTCAGAATGGACTGGTGCGATCTCCTTGCAGTCCAAGGCATTCTAGAGTCTTCTCTAACACCACAGTTCAAAAGCATCAATTCTTCGGCGCTCAGCCTTCTTCACAGTCCAACTCTCACATCCATACATGACCACAGGAAAAACCATAGCCTTGACTAGAGGGACCTTTGTTGGCAAAGTAATGTCTCTGCTTTTGAATAGGCTATCTAGGTTGGTCATAACTTTCCTTCCAAGGAGTAATCGTCTTTTAATTTCATGGCTGCAGTCACCATGTGCAGTGATTTTGGAGCCC
>NW_011478035.1:8130-20519 GCF_000754665.1 Bison bison bison | reverse complement strand
ATCTGAGGTTATTGATATTTCTCCTGGCAATCTTGATTCCAGCTTGTGTTTCTTCCAGTCCAGCGTTTCTCACGATGTACTCTGCATATAAGTTAAATTAACAGGGGTGACAATATATAGCCTTGACGAACTCCTTTTCCTATTTGGAACCAGTCTGTTGTTCCATGTCCACTTCTAACTGTTGCTTTCTGACCTGCATGCTGCTGCTGCTGCTAAGTCACTTCAGTCGTGTCCGACTCTGTGTGATCCCACAGACAGCAGCCACCAGGCTCCCCTGTCCCTGGGATTCTCCAGGCAAGAACACTGGAGTGGGTTGCCATTTCCTTCTCCAATGCATGAAAGTGAAAAGTGAAAGAGAAGTCGCTCAGTTGTGTCTGACTGTTAGCAACCCCCACATGTACATAAAGCTCACCCACACACCAAATTAATAGTAAAAATCTGTGAAATTTTCCATAGAGTTCAGAGAATTTTGAGTTTTAATCACAATTCTTTAAATATGTGGTTATTCATATGGAGACCTATGAAGTGTCACTGAACACCGAAAAATCCTTATACTTATTAAAGTATTATAATGGGCTTTTGGACACAAAGAAATTTAATTCCCTATTCTCATACTACCATGTTTCCAGAAAGCTACATACAGTTTTTAAGTCCCAAATTGTAAGAATAATGAAAGAAAGTAACTATTCATCTAATAGGAAATTATATCCCCTAGCATGGTTCCTGGAGCATAGTAAATGCTTGGCTTAATCAATAGTAAATTAACATAGTTATTATGATAGTTTATAATTTTCAGTTTGATTTTCTAACTATTTAGTTAAAATCTGTCTCCATCTCTTGAGGCAAATCCCATGGGTTTACAGATTTTTTTTTTTTTTTTTGCATAGCACACTCTTGGTATTTTACATAGAGAAGGTCCAATAAATGACTGTTAAATAATAATTAATGATTGAATTTTTAATTTGCATATTATAGTTGTAAAATTCCAAGTCAAGTGACTTAGAGAAGAGGAAGAAAAAAACAAGGTACATATCTTGCTATTCAGTAATTGTTTCTATTGCTTTTCAACAGACTGGAAACACTATCCAATAAAGGAACAGATGATATTAATTTTAAGAACAGCTAAGTTGATTCATAACCTTTGATGTGTTTCTTGTGTCTAGTTTCAGCTCAAAGAATGGGAAACTGCAGTTTAAAGATTCTTGTTCTTTCTTATGAACTTTGTCATGCATAATTATTCTTGTATCTTATGCAACATCTCCAATAGTTTGTGGTCAGAGAATTTTCATGTTGACTTAGTGTGCCATTATATTAAAAAGATGACTTCAGAGAAAAACAATAATGGCTTTTCAAAGATAGTTTTTAATTCATTCAATAATTATGTGCCAGGCAATCTACTAAGTTCTTAGAAAATATTTGTGAACAATACAAATTCCTGCTCTTGTAGGTAACAGAGTAAAATAAACACACACTAATAAAATAGCCTATTTAAAGCAGCCAACTACTATGAAAAAATAAAATGAGCAGAAGAGGTCAAACAGGTCTGGGCTAGGTAAATATAAGACAGAGAGTAGTAACTCTTTCTGTGAAATTGAGAAGTGAGTGAAATAGTTGGGAGCTGAGAAAGTCAAAGAATGTTTGAAGAATGTCTCTTCTAAGCAGAAAGAATGGCTACAACAAGACATAAAATAAAGACAGCAAGGAAGACAGAAGGATTTCAGAGTAATAAAGGGTGAAAATAGAATAGGTGAAGTCACACAGTCAGAGAGATTACATTTTAAATGCTGTAATCTAATTCTATAGCTAGTAAATATTGGCTTCCAATTATGCTATTATCTCTTTAGGGAATTTGCTATTACTTATTGTATTTCTAGTGCATGTCATTGCATCTGCCACAGAGTAGTTGACTGATGAAACTGAAGGAAGTATCAATCACTAGGATACTGATTATGTAATTTCTGTGCCAAAAACAAAACCTGATTTCTAAAACTGATAATCTAAAATATCAAATATTTTATTCATTAATAAGCTTTTTTTGTATTAATACATTTTGATGGCTATGCCTTTGTCAGTTTTGTAGGAAATATCTCAGAGATACTATGGGTAGAACAATAGAGGAAAAGATTCCCATACAGCTCTACACAAAAAGAGAAAGGAAAAAAAGAGAGAGAGCAAGACAGAGATGGAGGGAGAGAGAGAGCAAATGAGAAGAGATTTTGTCAATTTTTAAGTACAGTCCCTCTTTGTATTGGCAAGGGATTGGTTCTAGAACCCAGCCAAGATGAAAAAATCTGCAGATATTCAAGTCTCATAATCAGCCCTCTCTATTTGCACCCACAACTTCAACTAACTTTGGATCATAACATAGGTAGTACATGATCCAGGGTTTGTTGTGTCTGAGGACAGGGAGGGCTAACTGTACAGATTTGGTTTTAAAAATCACAGTCTGTCTTTGTTTATCTTCAATTAGGTTTTTGAAAATGATATAACTAAAATCCAATCCAACTTGTTTGGAAGCTTCAATTATCACCATCTATTTTATTCTCTCAAAGTAAAAGAGAAACATCTTCGTGCATTACTGGAAATATATCCCATGCCCATCATAAATGGGAGCCAAAAGTTGATTGGCTATACATATGTGTGTGTGTGTGTGTGTGTGTGTGTGTGTAATTGGTAAGTTGAAACACTAATCTGATATATGGGTAGATATTTTTGTTAAGATATAAAATATTTCCGTAATTGCAATTGTCTTAGGGCCCTGAAAGAGATGGGACTACCAGACCACCTGACCTGCCTCTTGAGAAAACTATATGCAGGTCAGGAAACAACAGTTAGAACTGGACATGGCACAACAGACTGGTTGCAAATAGGGAAAAGGAGTACATCAAGGCTGTATATTGTCAACTTGCTTATTTAACTTATATACAGAGTACCTCATGAGAAACGCTAGGCTGGAAGAAGCACAAGCTGGAATCAAGATTGCCAGGAGAAATATCAATAACCTCAGATATGCAGATGACACCACCCTTATGGCAGAAAGTGAAGAGGAACTAAAAAGCCTCTTGATGAAAGTGAAAGTGGAGAGTGAAAAAGTTGGCTTAAAGCTCAACATTCAGAAAACAAAGATCATGGCATCTGGCCCCATCACTTCATGGGAAATAGATGGGGAAAGAGTGGAAACAGTGTCAGACTTTATTTTTGGGGGGCTTCCAAAATCACTGCAGATGGTGACTGCAGCCATGAAATTAAAAGACGCTTACTCCTTGGAAGGAAAGTTATGACCAACCTAGATAGCACATTCAAAAGCAGAGACATTACTTTGCCAAGAAAGATCCATCTCATCAAGGCTATGGTTTTTCCAGTGGTCATGTATGGATGTGAGAGTTGGACTGTGAAGAAAGCTGAGCGCCAAAGAGTTGATGCTTTTGAACTGTGGTGTTGGAGAAGACTCTTGAGAGTCCCTTGGACTGCAAGCAGATCCAACCAGTCCCTTCTGACGGAGATCAGCCCTGGGATTTCTTTGGAAGGAATGATGCTAAAGCTGAAACTCCAGTACTTTGGCCATCTCATGAGATGAGTTGACTCATTGGAAAAGACTCATGCTGGGAGGGATTGGGGGCAGGAGGAGAAGGGGACGACAGAGGATGAGATGGTTGAATGGCATCATTGACTTGATGGACATGAGTTTGAGTAAACTCCAGGAGATGGTGATGGACAGGGAGGACTGGCATGCTGCGATTCATGGGGTCGCAAAGAGTCAGACATGACTGCGAGACTGAACTGAACTGTATATTTCTCCATACATAGATAGCAATAGGATTTACATATTTGAGAAAAAGAGATTCATGAGCAAGTTTAATTCAACATTACAATATTATAAATTCTAGCATAACTAAAAAGGTGTTTTCTATGAGGTTAGATAATATTTTGGTGACTTGGGAATATTATAGCATTTCAGAGTTTTTTTGTTTTAGATTTCCTCAGATATGAAAGTGATATATGTTTTTTAACATTACTTTACATTGGTATATAGTTGATTAACAGTGTGATAGTGTCAGGTGTACAGCAAAGTGATTCAGTTATATTATACATGTATATATATATTGTTCTTGTTGTTCAGTTTCCCGATCATGTCTGACTCTTTGTGATCCCATGGACTGCAACATGCCAGGCCTCCCTAACCCCCATCATCTTCTGAGTTTGTCCAAATTCATGTTCACTGCATCAGTGATGCTGGCCAGCCATTTCATTCTTTGATGCCCTCTTCTACTTCTGCCCTCAATCTTTCCCAGCATCAGGGATTTTCCAATGAGTTGTCTGTTCGCATCAGATGAACAAAATACAGGAGCTTCAGCTTCAGCATCAATCCTTCCAGTGAGTATTCAGGGTTGATCTCCTTTAAGATTAACTGGTTTGATCTCCTTCCTATCCCAGGGACTTCCAGGAGTCTTCTCCAGCACCATTGTTAGAAGGCATCAATTCTTTGGCATTCTGCTTTCTTTATGGTCCATTCTGCTTTCTTATGGTGTGTGACCACTGGAAAGATCATAACCTTGACTATAGGGGCTTTTGTCAGCAGAATAATGTCTCTACTTTCAACACACTTTCTAGGTTTGTCATTGATTCCCTGCCAAGAAACGATTGTCTTCTGATTTCATGGCTGCAGTTACCATCTGCAGTGATTTTGGAGTCCAAGAAGATGAAATCTGTCAGTACTTCCACCTTTCCCCCTCTGTTTGCTGTGCAGTAATGGGACCATAATCTTAATTTTTTTTTAATATTTAGTCATAAGCCAGCTCTTTCACTTTCCTCCTTGACCCTTACCAAGAGGCCCTTTAGTTCCTTTTCACTTTCTTCCATTAGAGTGGTATCATCCACATATCTGAAGCTCTTGATGTTTCTCCTGCCTATCTTGATTCCAGCTTGTAACACATCCAGCCCAGCAATATATATGTGTATACATTTTTTCTCAAATTATTTTTCCAATTTAGATGGTTAGATAATATTGAGCAGAGTTCACTGTGTTATAATAGTAAGTCTTTGTTGGCTATCCATTTTAAATATAGCAGTGTATACATGTCAATTGGAGAAGGAAATGGCAAAGCACTCCAGTATGCTTGCCTGGAAAATCCCATGGACCAAGGAGCCTGGTGGGCTGCAATCCATGGGGTCACAAAGAGTCAGACATGACTGAGAGACTAACACATACATGTCAACCCTGCAATCCCTTACTATCCCTTCCTTCCACCCTTCCTCTCTGGTAGCCATAAATCCCTTCCCTATGTCTGTCATTCTTTTTATGTTTTGTAGGTAAATTGATTTGTATAATTTATTTTTAGATTCTGCTTGTAAGAGAAATTTCATGATATTTCTCTGACTCAGTATGACAATCACAAGGTCCATTCCTTTTGCTGTAAATGGCATTATGTCATTCTTAATATTCTATTGATTCCATTGTTTACATGTACTATGTCTTTATCCATTCCTCTGTCAATTGATATTTAGGTTGCTTCCAAGTCTTGGCTATTGTAAACAGTGCTGCAATGAACATTGGGGTTTATGTATCCTTTCAGACCATGTTTTTCTTCAGATATATGCCCAGGAGTAGAATTCCAGAATCATATGGTAGCTCAATTTTCAGGTTGAAGGAACCTCCATACTGTTCTCTAAAGGGCCGTACCAATTTACAATATAGGAGGGTTCTTTTCTCTCCACACTATCTCCATCATTTGTAATTTTTTTTTTGATGATAGCTTTCTATTCTGTTCCATTGATCTGTATTTCTATCTTTGTACCAGTTCCATACCAATAGGTTTGTAGCATAATCTGAAGTCAGGGAGCCTAATTCCTCCAGCTCTATTTTGCTTTCTCAAGATTGCTCTGCTATTCAGGATCTTTTGTGGTAACACACAAATTTTAATATTTTTAGTTCTAGTTCTGTGAAAAATGTCATTGATTTGATTGGGACTGCATTTAATCTGTAGATCACTTTGGATAGTACAGTCATTTTGACACCAATGATTCTTCCAATCCAAGAACATTGTATATCTTTCCATCTGTGTTGTCGTTTTTGTTTTGTTTTGTTTTAATCAGTGACTTACAGTTTTCAGAGTGCAAGTTGTTGCTTCCACAGATATCTTTATTCCTAGTATTTTATTCTTTGTGATGTGATGTAAATGAGAATCTCCTTCATTGCTCTTTTTGATCTTTTGTTGTTAGTGCACAAAAATGCAACAAGTTTCTGTGTATTAATTTTGCATCCTGCAACTGTACCAAATTTATTGATGAGTTTTAGTAGTTTTCTGGTAGCATCTTTAGGATTTTCTATGTATAGTATCATGCCATCTGCAAACTGTGACAATTTAACTTCTTCTTTTCCAATTTTATATTATTTCTTTTCCTTCTCTGATTGCCATAGCTAGGACTTCCGAAATTATGTTGAGTAAAAGTGATGAGGGTGAATATCCTTGTCTTGTTCCTGATAATAGAGAAAATGCTTTTAGCTCTTCAGCATACAGTATGATGTTAGCTGTAGGTGTGTTGTATATTGCCTTAATCATGTTGAGGTATATTCACTCTATGCCCAATTTTTAGAGAGTTTTTATCACAAACATGTGTTGAATTTTGTCAAAAGCTTTTTCTGCACTTAGTGAGATAATCATATGTTTTGTAATTACTCAGTTTGTTGGTATGGCGTATCACACTGAAAAATCTTTGCATCGCTGGGATAAATATCACTTGTGATTAGTGATCATGATTGGTGTATGATACTTTTAATGTGTTGTTAAATTCAGATTGCTAGTATTTTGTGGATGATATTTCCATCTATAAACATCTATTATATTGTTAAATATTATCAATTGTTTATAATTAATTGTGCATATAATAAATTTATATATAATAAGTATAATATAACAATAATGAATTACTGATTAATACATTAATATTTAATAAATATTATAGTATTGTAATACAATTATTTGTTGCTGCTGCTGCTAAGTCGCTTCACTCGTGTCCGACTCTGCGCGACACCATAGACGGCAGCCCACCAGGCTCCGCCGTCCCTGGCATTCTCCAGGCAAGAACACGGGAGTGGGTTGCCATTTCCTTCTCCAATGCATGAAAGTGAAAAGTGAAAATGAAGTCGCTCAGTCGTGTCTGACCCTCAGTGACCCCGTGGACTGCAGCCTTCCAGGCTCCTCCGTCCATGGGATTTTCCAGGCAAGAGTACTGGAGTGGGGTACCATTGCCTTCTCCGAATATTAATATGCTAATTAACACATTATTGTTATTCTGTAATGTTTATTAATAATTATGATAAATATTGTATAAATATGGTATTAATAAATTGCTATTAATAAATAAATCTATATTCATCACTGATATTGAATTGTAATTTTCTTTTCTTGTGGTATATTTCTCAGATTTTGGTAGCAAGGTGATGGTTGCCTCACAGAATGAGTTTGGGAGTTTTCCTTCCTCTGCAATTTTTTGAAACAGTTTCAGAAAGATAAGTATTAGCACTTCTCTAGATGTTTGATAGAATTCACCTGTAAAGTCATCAGTCCCTGGACTTTTGTTTCTTGTAAGACTTTTAATCATAATTTGTTATTGGTTTGTTCATATTTTCTATTTCTTTCTGGTTCAGTCTTGGAAGGTTGTATATTTCTAAGAATTATCAATTTCTTCCACATTGTCCATTGTTTTGGCTTACAGTTGCATGTAGTAGTCTCTTATTATCCTTTGTATCTGATGAACCTGGCTCACGACTTATCAATTCCATTTATATTTTTAAACAACCAGTTTTTAGTTTCATTAATCTTTGCTATTGTTTCTTTTCTATTTCACTTATTACTGCTTTGTTTTTTCATGATTTAGTTTCTTCTACTAGCTTTAGGTTTTGCTTGGTCTTCTTTTCTGAATGCTTTAGGTATATAGTTAAGTTGTTTGAAATTTTTCTTGTTTCCTAAGGTAAGATTAAAGTGTTAGTCACTCAGTTTTGTCTGACTCTTTGAGACCCCATGGACTGTAGCCCACGAGGCTCCTCTGTCCATGGGATTCTGCAGGCAAGAATACTGAAGTGGGGTACCATTCCCTTTTCCAGGGTGCCTTCCCAACCCAGAGATCGAACCTGGGTCTCCCATATTGCAGGTGGATTCTTTACCACCCGAGCGACCAGAGAAGCCCCAAGGTAAGATTGTGCTGCTATAAACTTCCCTCTTAGAACTGTTTTTGCTGAATCCCATAGATTTTTGTATCATTGCACTTTCATTTTGTTTCTAAGTATCTTTAAAATTTCCTCTTTGATTTCTTCAGTGATCCATTGGTCGTTTAGTAACATATTGCTTAGCCTCCATGTGTTTTTGTTTTTTAATTTTTTTTTTTTTTTTGCCTGTAGTTGATTTCTAATCTCATAGGACTGTGGTCAGAAAAGATGCTTGAAATGATTTCAACTTTCTTAAAATTTACTGAGCTTCACTTTGTGGCCCATCATGTAGTCATATCTGGACATATGACTGTGTTCTGTGTTCACTTGAGAAGAATGTGTATTCTGCTGTTTTTGGATGGAATGCTCTTTACATATCATTAAATTATTTTGGTCTAATCTGTCATTTAAGTCCTGAGTTTTCTTATTGATTTTCTGTCTGGATGAGCTATCCTTTTATGAAAGTGGGGTATTAAGTTTCCTCATCATTGTGGTGTTACTGTTGATTTCTCCCTTTATGGCTGTTAGTATTTGCCTTATGTATTGAGGTGCTCCTATGTTAGGTGCACATATATTTACACTTGCTATTTCTTCTTCTTGGGTTAAAGTTTTGATAATTTATAACATCTTTCTTGTTTCTTATAATAGTCTTTATTTTAAAGTCTATTTTGTCTGACATGAATATTGCTACCCTAGCTTTAACTTTTGATGTCCATTTGAATGAAATATCTTTTTTTTTTTCCCCATCCCCTTAGTTTTATTTTTAGTCTGTGAATGTCCCTGGGTCTGAATTGAGTCTCTTATAGACAACATATACATATATGTGCATATATATATATATATATATATATATATATATATATGCCTGTGTGTGTGTATATACACATATATATTTCATTCTGTAGCCAAACAGTCATTCTATGTCTTCTTTTCTTTGGAGCATTGAATCTATTTACATTTAAGGTAATTATGGACAGGTATGCTTGTGTGTTCCTCTTGCCTTTTTCTTAATTGTTTTGAATTTGTTTTTGTAAGTCTTTTTTCTTCCCTTCCTCTGTTCTCTTCTCTTATGGTTTGATGACCATCTTTAGAGTTGTGTTTGGGTTATTTTTTCCTTTTTCTGTGTGTATCTATTGTAGCTTTGGGGTTTGTTCCCATGAGGCTGTGTTGTAACAGTCTATACATGAAAAAGCTTGTTTTAAGTTGCTGGTCTCTTTCCCACCTAGAGGAGTTGTTTTAGCCTTCATTAAAAAGTTGATCTGGTTGTGTGAATTTTCTTAGCTTTTACTTGTCTGTAATTTAAAAAAATTTGTTCCATCAAATCTGAATGAGAAGCTTACTGGGTAGAGTATTCTTGGTTGTAACTTTTTCCCCTTCACCATTTTAACCATATTGTGCTACTTCATTCTGGCCTGCAGAGTTGCCACTGAGAAAACAGCCAATAACCTTAAGTGAGTTTCTCTGTATATTACTTGTCATTTTTCACTTGTTGTTTTTAATATTTTTTCCCTTGGCTTTAATTTTTGTCAATTTGATTATTATACATCTCAGCATTTTCATCCTTGAATTTATCCTGGCTGGGGCTCTGCGTTTTCTGGACTTGGGTGACTATTTCTTCCTCTCATTAGGGAAATTTTCAACTAATATCTTTTCAAATATTTTATCAAATCCTTTCTCTCTTCTCCTTCTGGTATCCCTATAAAGTGAATGTTGGTGCATTTAATATTTTCTCAGAGGACCTCAGACTGGTTTCATTTCTTTTTATCCCTTTTCTTTCTTTTCTTCAGTGGCAGTGATTTCCACCATTCTGTCTTCAAAGTCACTTACTGTTTTGCCTGTTAGTCTGCTAATGATTCCTGCTAGTGGATTTTTTCATTTTACTTATCACGTTATTAATTTGTTTGTTTGTTTTAGTTCTTCTAGATATTTGTTAAAAATGTCATGCATCTTCTCAACTCTTTCCTCCATTTTTTTTCCCAAGATCCTGATCATCTTCACTATCACTATTCTGAATTATTTTGCTTAAAGTTGCTTATCTCTACTTCCTACTGTTTTCTGTGATTGTGATTGGTTTTCATTTTGGAGATTGTGTGATTATAGTTCTTGCTTCAGTTCTTACTCTTCTGATGGACAAAAGGCCTATTCAAGTTTCCTGTTGGGAGGAAATGGCTGTGGGGAAAGATGGGTCTTGCTCTCAGTAAATCATTAATCCAGTTTTCTGCTGATGGGTGGGGCTGTGCTCCATCCCTTTAAGTTGTTTGGCCTGAGCTGGACCAGTCCTGGACTCTACAGGCTCTATGATAGGGCTAAAGGTGACCTGCTAAATGACTTCAGCCATGAAATTAAAAGATGCATGCACCTTGTAAGAAAATCTATACAATCCTAGGCAACATTTAAAAAGCAGAGATTGCATTGCAGTCAAAGCTATGGTTTTTATAGTAGTCACACATGAATGTGAGAACTGAACATAAAGAAGGCTGGGTGCCAAAGAACTGAGCTTTCAAACTGTGGTGCTGGAGAATACTCTTGAGAGTCCCTTGGACTGCAAGGAGATCCAACCAGTCCATCCCGAAGGAGATCAGTCCTGGGTGTTAATTGGAAGGACTGATGCTAAAGCTGAAACTCCAATACTTTGGCCGCCTCATGCAAAGCATTGACTCATTGGAAAAGACCCTGATGCTGGGAGGGATTGGGGGCAGGAGGAGAAGGGGATGACAGAGGATGAGATGGCGGAATGGCATCACTGAATCAATGGACATGAGTTTGAGTGAACGCCAGGAGTTGGTAATGGACAGGGAGTCCTGGCGTGCTGTGATTCATGGGGTCATAAAGAGTCGGGCATGACTGAGCGACTGAACTATGTTGATCCTCTGATGGAGAAGGAAAAGAGGCTTATGGAAGCTTCTTGATGGGAGAGACTGACTGAGGAGGAAACTGGCTCTTGTTCTCATGGGAGGGGCCATGCTCAGTTCAGTTCAATTCAGTCGCTCAGTCGTGTCTGAATCTTTGCAACCCCATGTATCGCAGCAGGCCAGGCCTCCCTGTCCATCACCAACTCCCAGAGTTCACTCAGACTCACGTCCATCGAGTCGGTGATGCCATCCAGCTGTCTCATCCTCTGTTGTCCCCTTCTCCTCCTGCCCCCAATCCCTCCCAGCATCAAAGTCTTTTCCAATGAATCAACTCATTGCATGAGGTGGCCAAAGTATTGGAGTTTCAGCTTTAGCATCATTCCTTCCAAAGAACACCCAGGACTGATCTTATTTAGAATGGACTGTTTGGATCTCCTTGCAGTCCAAGGGGCTCTCAAGAGTCTTCTCTAACACTACAGTTCAAAAACATCACTTCTTCGGTGCTCAGCTTTCTTCACAGTCCAAATCTCACATCCATACATGACCACTGGAAAAACCATAGCCTTGACTAGATGGGCCTTTGTTGGCAAAGTAATGTCTCTGCTTTTGAATATGTTATCTAGCTTGGTCATAATTTTCCTTCCAAGGAGTAAGCATCTTTTAATTTCATGGCTGCAGTCACCATCTGCAGTGATTTTGGAGCCCCGAAAAATAAGGTCTGACACGGTTACCACTGTTACCCATCTATTTCCCATGAAGTGATGGGACCAGATGCCATAATCCTCGTTTTTGGAATGTTGAGCTTTAAGCCAACTTTTTCACTCTCCACTTTCACTTTCATCAAGAGGCTTTTAGTTCCTCTTCACTTTCTGCCTTAAGAGTGGTGTCATCTGCATATCAGAGCTTACTGATGTTTCTCCTGGCAATCTTGATTCCAGCTTGTGCTTCTTCCAGCCCAGCATTTCTCATGATGTACTCTGCATATAATTTAAATAAACAGGGTGACAATATACAGCCTTGACGTATTTCTTTTCCCATTTGGAACCAGTCTGTTGTTCCATGTCCAGTTCTAACTGTTGCTTCCTGACGTGCATATAGGTTTTTCAAGAGGCAGGTCAGGTGGTCTGGTATTCCCATCTCTTTCAGAATTTCCCACAGTTTATTGTGATCCACACAGTCAAAGGCTTTGGCATAGTCAATAAAGCAGAAATAGATGTTTTCTGGAACTCTTTTGCTTTTTCCATGATCCAGCAGATGTTGGCAATTTGGTCTCTGGTTCCTCTGCCTTTTCTAAAACCAGCTTGAACATCTGGAAGTTCACGGTTCACGTA
>NW_011478035.1:3332-7488 GCF_000754665.1 Bison bison bison | reverse complement strand
TAGCTTTGTTCATAGTGATGCTTTCTAAGGCCCACTTGACTTCACATTCCAGGATGTCTGGTTCTAGGTGAGTGATCACACCATCGTGATTATCTGGGTCATGAATATCTTTTTTGTACAGTTCTTCTGTGTATTCTTGCCACATCTTCTTAATATCTTCTGCTTCTTTTAGGTCCATACCATTTCTGTCCTTTATCGAGCCCATCTTTGCATGAAATGTTCCCTTGGTATCTCTAATTTTCTTGAAGAGATCTCTAGCCTTTCCAATTCTTCTATTTTCCTCTATTTCTTTGCATTGATTGCCGAGGAAGGCTTTCTTATGTCTTCTTGCTATTCTTTGGAACTCTGCATTCAGATGCTTATATCTTTCCTTTTCTCCTTTGCTTTTTGCTTTTCTTCTTTTCACAGCTCTTTGTAAGGCCTACTCAGAGAGCCATTTTGCTTTTTGCACTTCTTTTCCATGGGGTGGGTCTTGATCCTGTACAATGTCAGGAACCTCAGTCCATAGTTCATCAGGCACTCTATCAGATCTAGTCCCTTAAATCTATTTCTCACTTCTACTGTACATAAGGAATTTCATTTAGGTCATACCTGAACGGTCTAGTGGTTTTCCCTACTTTCTTCAATTTAAGTCTGAATTTGGCAATAAGGAGTTCATGATCTGAGCTACATTCAGCTCCTGGTCTTGTTTTTGCTGAGTGTATAGAGCTTCTCCATCTTTGGCTGCAAAGAATATAATCAATCTGATTTCGGTGTTGACCATCTGGTGATGTCCATGTGTAGAGTCTCCTCTTGTGTTGTTGGAAGAGGGTGTTTGCTATGACCAGTGCATTATCTTGGCAAAACTCTATTAGCCTTTGCCCTGCTTCAGTCCGTATTCCAAGGCCAAATTTGCCTGTTACTTCAGGTGTTTCTTGACTTCCTATTTTTGTATTCCAGTCCCCTATAATGAAAAGGACATCTTTTTTGGGTGTTAGTTCTAAAAGGTCTTGTAGGTCTTCATAGAACCATTCAACTTCAGCTTCTTCAGCGTTACTGGTTGGGGCATAGACTTGGATTACTGTGATATTGAATGGTTTGCTTTGGAAATGAACAGAGATCATTCTGTCGTTTTTGAGATTGCATCCAAGTACTGCATTTTGGACTCTTTTGATGACCATGATGGCTACTCCATTTCTTCTAAGGTATTCCTGCCCACAGTAGTAGATATAATGGTCATCTGAGTTAAATTCACCCATTCTTGTCCATTTTAGTTTGTTGATACCTAGAATGTCGATGTTCACTCTTGGCATTTCCTGTTTGATCACTTCCAATTTGCCTTAATTCATGGACCTGACATTCCAGGTTCCTGTGCAATATTGCTCTTTACAGCATCGGACCTTGTTTCTATCACCAGTCACATCCACAACTTGGCATTGTTTTTGCTTTGGCTCCATCCCTTCATTCTTTCTGGAGTTATTTCTCCACTGATCTCCAGTAACATATTGGGCACCTACCTACCTGGGGACTTCCTCTTTCAGTTTCCTATCATTTTTTCCTTTTCATACTGTTCATGGGGTTCCCAAGGCAAGAATACTGAAGTGCTTTGCCATTCCATTCTTCAGTGAACCACATTCTGTCAGTAAAGTTTTAATCCAATTTTCTGTTGATGGGGGGAGCTGTGTTTCCTCCTAACTATACACCTGGGGCCAAACTCTGGTGGATGTACTGAAGATAATGGTTACCTCCTTCAAAATATTGCATGCATGTATTGCTACATTCAGTGCTGCCAACACTTCAGCAGGCCACCACCGACCTAGCATCTGCTAGAGACTCCTGGACAGTCACAGGCAAGTTGAAAAGGCAACTTGGACACTGAAAGATGAACTCACCAGGACTGTAATGCCCAATATGCTACTGGAGATGAGTGGAGAAATAACTTCAGAAAGAATGAAGAGATGGAACCAAAGCAAAAACAACACCTCGTTGTGGTTGTGACTGGTGATGGAAGCAAGGTCCAAAGGTGTAAAGAGCAATATTGCATAGGAAGCTGGAACTTTAGATCCAATTCAAGGCAAATTTGAAGTGATCAAACAGGAGATGGCAAGAGTGATCATTGGCATTTCAGGAATCAGCAAACTAAATTGACTGAAATTAGTGAGTTTAATTCAGATAACCATTATATCTACTTCTGTCGGCAAGAATCTGTTAGTAGAAATGGAGTAGCCATCATAGTCAACAAAAGAGTCAGAAATGCAATAATTGGATACAGTCTCAAAAACAACAGAATGATTTCTGTTAGTCGCCAAGTCAAACCATTCAATATCACAGTAATCCAAGTGTATGCCCCTATAAGTAATGCTGATAAATTCCTTACAACTATACAGTGGAAGTGACAAATAGATTCAAGGTATTAGATATGATAGACAGAGTTCTTGACGACTTATGGATGGAGGTTCCTGACACTGTACAGGAGACAATGAGCAAGACCATCCCCAAGAAAAAGAAATGCAAAAAAGTAAAATGATTGTCTGAGGAAGCCTTAAAAATAGCTGTGAAAAGACAAGAAGCAAAAAGCAAAGGAGAAAAGAAAAAGCATACCAATTTCCATGTAGAGTTCCAAAGAATAGCAAGGAGAGTAAGAAAACCTTCCTCAGTGATCTGTGCAAAGAAATAGAGGAAAACAATAGAATGGGAAAGACTAGTGATCTCCTCAAGTAATTAGAGATACCAAGGGAACATATCATGCAAAAATGGGCACAATAAAGCACAGAAATGGAATGGACCTAACAGAAACAGAAGGTATTAAGAAGAGGTGGCTAGAATACACAGAAGAACTGTACAAAAAGATCTTCATGACCCAGATAATCATGATGGTGTGATCACTCACACAGAGCCAGACATCCTGGAATGTGAAGTCAAGTGGGCCTTAGAAAGCATCACTAAGAACAAAGCTAGTGGAAGTGTTGGAACTCCAGTTGAGCTATTTCATATCCTAAAAGATGATGCTGTGAAAATGATGCACTCAATATCAATATATTTGGTAAACTCAGCAGTGGCCACAGGACTGGAAAAGCTCAGTTTTCATTCTAATCCCAATGAAAGGCAATGCCAAAGAATGCTCAAACTACCACACAATTGCACTCATCACATGCTCGTAAAAAACACTCAAAGTTCTCCAAGTCATGCTTCACAAATACATGAACAATGAACTTCCAGATGTTCAAGCTGGTTATAGAAAAGGTAGAGGAACCAGAGATCAAATTGCCAACATCTGCTGGACAATGAAAAAAGCAACAGAGTTACAGAAAAACATCTACTTCTGCTTTATTGACTATGTCAAAGCCTTTGACTGTGTGTATCACAATAAACTGTGGAAAATTCTTCAACAGATGGGAATACCAGAACAACAATCTTGAGGGATTGGTATACAGGTCAGGAAGCAACAGTTAGAACGAGACATGGAACAGCCGACTGGTTTCAAATAGGAAGAGGAGTACGTCAAGGCTGTATACTGTCACCCTGCTTATTTAACTTATATGCAGAGTATATCATGAGAAACGCTGGGCTGGAAGAAGTACAAGCTGGAAGCAAGATTGCCGGGGAAATATCAGTTCAGTTCAGTTCAGTCGCTCAGTCGTGTCCGACTCTTTGCGACCCCATGAATCGCAGTGCGCCAAGCCTCCCTGTCCATCACCAACTCCCAGAGTTCACTCAGACTCACGTCCATTGAGTCAGTGATGCCATTCAGCCATCTTATCCTCTGTTGTCCCCTTCTCTTCCTGCCCCCAAACCCCATCAAAAGAAATGCAAAAAAGCAAAATGGCTGTCTGAGGAGGCCTTACAAATAGCTGTGAAAAGAAGAGAAGCGAAAAGCAAAGGAGAAAAGGAAAGATATAAGCATCTGAATGCAGAGTTCCAAAGAATAGCACGGAGAAGGCAATGGCACCCGACTCCAGTACTCTTGCCTGGCAAATCCCATGGACAGAGGAGCCTGGTAGGCTGCAGTCCATGGGGTCACTAAGAGTCGGACACGACTGAGCAACTTCACTTTCACTTTTCACTTTCATGCATTGGAGAAGGAAATGGCAACCCACTCCAGTGTTCTTGCCTGGAGAATCCCAGGGACGGGGGAGCCTGGTGGGCTGCCGTCTATGGGGTCGCACAGACTTGGACA
>NW_011478035.1:0-2737 GCF_000754665.1 Bison bison bison | reverse complement strand
CCTAGACAGCATATTAAAAAGCTGAGACATTACTTTGCCAGCAAAGGTCTGTCTAGTCAAGGCTATGGTTTTTCCAGTAATCATGTATGGATGTGAGAGTTGGACTACAAAGAAGGCTGAGCACAGAAGAATTGATGCTTTTGAACTATGGTGTTGGAGAAGACTCTTGAGAGTCCCTTGGACTGCAAGGAGATCCAACCAGTCTATTCTGAAGGAGATCAGTCCTGAGTGTTCATTGGAAGGACTGATGTTGAAGCTGAAACTCCAATACTTTGGCCACCTGATGCGAAGAGCTGACTCATTTGAAAAGACCCTGATGTTGGGAAAGTTTGAAGGCAGGAGGAGAAGGGGATGTTAGAGGATGCAATGGTTGGATGGCATCACCAACTCAGTGCACATGAGTTTGAGTAAACTCCAGGATTTAGTGATGGACATGGAGGCCTGGAATGCTGGTGTAGTCCATGGGGTCACAAAGTGTTGGACACGACCGAGCAACTGAACTGAACTGACTATCCCTCTGGTTGCTGGGCCGTGTTCAGTAAAACTGTAATCCACTTGTTTACTCATGAGTCGGGTTGTGCTCCATCCTTGTTTGTTTGGCCTGAGTAGACACAGCAGAGGAGCCTACAAGCTGATTCAGTTCAGTCAGTTCAGTCACTGAGTCACGTCCAGCTCTTTGCAATGCCATGGACTGCAGCATGCTGGGCTTTCCTGTCCATCACCAACAAAGGGAAATTACTCAAACTCATGTTCATAGAATAAGTGATGCCATCCAATCATCTCATCCTCTGTCATCTCCTTCTCTTCCTGCCTTCAATCTTTCCCAGCATCAGGGTCTTTTCCAGTGAGTCAGTTCTGCACATCAGATGGCCGTAGTTCTGGAGTTTCAGCTTCAGCATCAGTCCTTCCAAGGAATATTCAGGACTGATTTCCTTTAGGATGGACTAGTTGGATCTCCTTGCAATCAAAGGGACTCAAGAATCTTCTCCAACACCATAGTTCAAAAGCATCAATTCCTTGGCGCTCAGCTTTCTTTATAGTCCAACTGTTGTATCAGTACATGACAACATCCATACATAGCTTTGAATAGATGGACTTTTGTCAACAAAAAAATGTCTCTGCTTTTTAATATGCTGTCAATGTTGGTCATAACTTTTCTTCCAAGGAACAAGCATTTTTTTAATTTCATGGCTGCTGTCACCATCTGCAGTGATTTTGGAGTCCAAAAAAAATAAAGTTTCCATTGTTTCCTCATCTATTTGCCATGAAGTGATGAGAACAGATGCCATGATCTTAGTTTTCTGGATGTTGAGCTTTAAGCCAACTTTTTCACTCTTCTCTTTCATTTTCATCAAGAGGCTTTTTAGTTCTTCACTTTCTGCTATAAGGGTGGTGTCATCTGCATATCTGAGGTGATTGATAGTTCTCCCAGGAATCTTGATTCTATCTTGTGCTTCATCCAGCTCAGCAACTCTTGTGATGTACTCTGCATATAAGTTAAATAAGCAGGGTGACAATATACAGCCTTGACGTACTCCTTTTCCTATCTGGAACCAGTCTGTTCCACGTCCAGTTCTCACTTTTGCTTCTTGGCCTGCATACAGATTTCTTGGGAGGCAGATCAGGTGGTCTGGTATTCCCATCTTTTTAAGTATTTTTTACAGTCTGTTGTGATCCTCACAGTCAAAGGCTTTGGTATAGTCAAGAAAGAAGTAGATGCTTTCTGGAACTCTCTTCTTTTTCGATGATGCAACAGAGGTTGGCAATTTTATCTCTGGTTCCTCTGCTTTTTCTAAATCCAGCTTGAGCATCTGGAAGTTCACAGTTCACATACTTTTCAAGCCTGGCTTGGAGAATTTTGAGCATTACTTTGCTCATGTGTGAGATGAGTGCAATTGTGCGGTAGTTTGAGGATTTTTTTCATTGGTTTTCTCTGTGATTGGAATGAAAACTGACCTTTTCCATTCCTGTACCCACTGCTGAGTTTTCCAAATTTACTGGCATATTGAGTGCAGCACTTTAAAGCCATCATATTTTCGGACTTGAAATAGTTCAACTGGAATTCTATCATCTCCATTAGCTTTGTTCCTAGTGATGCTTCCTAAAGCCCACTTGACTTCCCATTCCAGGATGTCTGGCTCTAGGTGAATGATCACACCATTGTGGTTATCTGGGTCATGAAGATCTTTCTTGTATAGTTCTTCTGTGTTTTCTTGCCACCTCTTCTTAACACCTTCTGCTTCTGTTAGGTCCATTCCATTTCTGTGCTTTATTGTGCCCATCTTTGCATGAAATGTTCCCTTGGTATCTCTAATTTACTTGAGGAGATCACTAGTGTTTCCCATTCTATTGTTTTCCTCTATTTCTTTGCCTTGGTCACTGAGGACGGCTTTCTTATCTCTCCTTGCTATTCTTTGGAACCCTGTATTCAAATGGGTATAGCTTTCCTTTTCTCCTTTGCCTTTTTCTTCTTTTCTTTGCTATTTTTAAGGCCTTCTCAGATAACTATTTTGCATTTTTGCATTTCTTTTTCTTTGGGATGCTCTTGATCCCTGCCTCTTGTACGATGCCACAAACCTCAGTCCATAGTTCTTCAGGCACTCTATCAGATCTAATCCCTTGAATCTATTTGTCACTTCCACTGTATAATTGTAAGTGATTTGATTTAGGTCATACCTGAATGGTCTAGTGGTTTTCCCCACTTTCTTCAATTTAAGTCTGAATTTGGCAATACCGA
>NW_011478034.1:19686-21076 GCF_000754665.1 Bison bison bison | reverse complement strand
GAGAAGGAACTTATGTCAACATAATAAAGAACATATACAACAAACCCACAGAAAACATTATTCTCAACGGTGAGAAACTGAAAGCATTCCCTCTCAGGAATAAGACAAGAATGCCCACTCTCACCACTATCATTCAACATAATTTTGGAAGGCTTAGCTATGGCAATCAAAGAGAAAGACATAAAAGGAATCCAGATTGGAAAGGAAGAAGTAAAACTCTCACTATTTGCAGATGATATAGTACTATACATAGAAAATCTTAAAGATACTATCAGAAAATTACTAGAACTAATCAATGAATTTAGTAAAGTCATAGGATAAAGAAATCAATCCACAGAAATCACTTGCATTCCTAATGAAAATAATAACAATGAAAAATCAGAAAGAGAATTTAAATAATCAATTCCATTTACCACTGCAGCAAAAATAATAAAATACCTAGGAATAAAACCTAACTAAGGAGACAAAAGAGCTCTATACAGAAAACTATAAGACACTGATGAAAGAAATCAAAGATGACATAAACAGTGGCAAGGAAATTCCATGTTTCAGGGTTGAAAGAATCAATATTGTGAAAATTAGTGTACTACCAAACACAATTTACAGGTTCAATGCAATCCCTATCAAATTTCCAATGGCATTTTTTTCATAGAACTAGAACCAAAAAAAATGTCACAATCCATATGAAAACATGAAAGACCCCAAATTGTCAAAGCAATCTTGAGAAAGAAGAATGGAGCTGGAGGAATCAACTTACCTGATTTTAGACAAAACTACAGAGCTACAGTCATCAAGAAAGTATAGTACTGACACAAAGACAGAAGTATAGACCAATGGAACAAGACAGAAAGCCAAAGATAACCCCACACATCTATGGGTATTTTGTATTTTACAAAGGAGGCAAGAATACAATGGGAAAAAGATAGTCTCTTCACTAAGTGGTGCTGGAAGAACTGGACAACTATCTGCAAAAGAATGATATTAGAACAGTTCTTAGTACCATACACAAAGATAAACTCAAAATGGATTAAAGGCCTAGATATAAGACCAGAAACTATAAAACTCTTAGAAAAAAAGGTAGGCAGAACACTATATGGCATAAATCATAGCAAGATCCATTATGACCCACCTCCTAAAGTAACAGAAATAAAAACAAACAAAAATAAGAAGTGAGATCTAATTAAACGTAAAAGTCTTTGAACAGCAAATGAATCTATAAACAAGGTAAAAGGACAACCCTCAGAACGGCAGAAAATAATAGCAAATGGATTAACTGACAAAGAATTATTTCCAAGATATACAAGCAGTTCAAATAACGCAATACCAGAAAAACAAACAATGCAATAAAAAAATGGGCAAAAGACCCAAACAGACATTTCTCCAGAGAAGA
>NW_011478034.1:16753-16836 GCF_000754665.1 Bison bison bison | reverse complement strand
CACTGCTGAGTTTTCCAAATTTGCTGGCATAGTGAGTGCAGCACTTTTATAGCATCATCTTTTAGGATTTGAAATAGCTCATA
>NW_011478034.1:14490-16076 GCF_000754665.1 Bison bison bison | reverse complement strand
CAAAATTGACTGAAAGAGATAATTAACCACATTCATCCTTCCACTTTCCTTTTAGCTCAGACTTTGTTTTGTTCCAGGCATGTTGAGACTCCAAAGAAAGAAAACTAAGAAGGTGTTCTTGCTCAAAAACAAAACAAGAAACAAAAAGCTGAGGATTTCTGTTTAAAATAAACAGTAGATTTTCCCCTTTCCTGACGCTACTATGAGGCAAAATACTAAAGATAGCAGGACTACAAGTCAAAAAAGACTTGAGTTCTAATCCAAATTCAAACTTCTACTAGATATATTCATAGTCTTTTCAAGTAACTTGAAAAGAGCCCCTGGGTGGGCTCGAACCACCAACCTTTTGGTTAACAGCTGAAGGTGCTAACAGATTGGGCCATAGAGACAGCAGTCAAATAACATCCTGAATTTATTTTCATCTATAAAGTCTAAATAGCAATGCCTGTCCTATCTGCATCTGTGCATTGTGGGGAGGATCAGAATGAGACCATCAAAGTAAAATGCCTTTAAACCAACAATCCCCAATCTTTTAGGCACCAGGAACCTGTGTCATAGAAGACAACTTTTCCACAGTTTGGGAATGAAGGGGAGTGGTTTCAGTTTTGTCTGCTGCTCACCTCCTGTTGTGCAGTCTGGTTTCTAAGAGGCCATGAACCACTGATCTGTGGCCCAGGGGATGGAGACCCCTGCTTAAAACTCTAAAATATGGTACATGTGTGTGTTAGTCACTCAGTCGAGTCTGACTCTTTGTGATCCCTTGGACTATAGCCCACCAAGGCTACTCTGTCTAAAGAATTCTCCAGGCAAGAATACTGAAGTGGGTTGCTATGGGAATCTTCCCAAACAAGGGATTGAATCTAGGTCTCCTGCATTGCAGGCAGATTATTTATCATCTCAGCCATCAAGGAAGCCCTATACTATACATATGCTAGTATTATTTTTACTATTGAAGAGCCACAACCTAATATGAGTAATATTAACATGCATAGTTTGTTATAATAAGAACAATCAGAACAATTTGTAGTTTTCAAAAGTCAAAGAGACAGTATTGAGATTTCAAAAAGTCACTAACAACTTCATAATTTATATAGACCAACTTTCATTCCACATGTACTCCACATATACTCATACAGTTTGGTTTTACAAAAAACTAAAGCAAACGAAAATTGCTCGTTTCTTCTGTATTGGTAATTAAGTTACATTTTCTCAGTTCCAAACACACTGTTCTATACAATGTTTTTGATGAAACTCTGCAAACCACATTTCTGCTTTACTGAATGTCTTTGAACAGATGAAATTGACTGACTCAATGGATATGAATTTCAGCAAACTTCAGGAGATAGTGAAGGACAGGGAAGCCTCATGTACTGCAGTCGTGGGGTCACAAAGAGTTGGACATGACAGTGACTGAACAACAACAAAATGTCTTTGAATGAGATTCTGCCAATAGAGAACAGTACAAGGAGACTAGATGACTGAAGAAGGAAGATGATCCTTTCTGTTTTGCTTTCTATTCCTATCAGTATCACCCAAAGAACAACTTTCCATCCTGGCATTGGCTGTTAGTAATAGTAGCAGTCGGT
>NW_011478034.1:13446-14390 GCF_000754665.1 Bison bison bison | reverse complement strand
TCAGCAAACCTTTTCTGTAATTTTATAGTTTCTGAAAATAGAAACTACTTTTTGTTTTCCTAGCCCAAGGGGTGATAGCTACTTCCTGAATTAACACTCTTGTTGCTTCCGTTTCATTTTTGCTTTTTTAAATCCTCTAAAACATGTCTAAACAGTTTATACAATTAAATTCTTTTGGTAAGCTTTCTGTTTACCTTCTTGGACACTTATTGATAGAAACCATCCATTTAACAATCAGGTTCACTAAGACTTTTCAAGAAGGTGTACATGGACAATAACTAATATGAATAGAACGTCAAGCACAGTGTGCATAATGTCAAGATGTATACTAGTAAGATAGAAAAAACCATGTCATTCAAAATTGAACTGATGTTCAGCTAGACTACAACATTATATGCTAGATTGACACTCAGGGTTGGACCATTTTGTTCTCTTGTTGAACACACTGTTTAATTTCACAGACTACAATCTAAAACAAGATTGCTCACAGACCACGGTCATTTCAATTGCTCAGTCATGTCTGAATCTTTGCTACCCCATGGACTGCAGCACACCAGGCTTCCAAGTCCATCACCAACTCCCGGAGTTTACTCATGTTATTGAGTCAGTGATGCCATCCAAACATCTCATCTTCTATAGTCCCCTTCTCCTCCTGCCTTCAATCTTTACCAGCATCAGAGTCTCTTCAAATGAGTCAGTTCTTTGCATTAGGAGCTTCAGCTTCAACATCAGTCCTTCCAATGAATATTCAGGACTGATTTCCTTTATGATGGACTGGTTGAACCTCCTTGCAGTCCAAGGGACTCTCAAAAATCTCCTCCAACACCACAGTTCAAAAGTATCAATTTTTCAGCACTCAGCTTTCTTTATAATCCAACACTCACATCCATACATGACTACTGGAAAAACCATAGCTTTGACTAGATGGACCTTTGTTGGCAAAG
>NW_011478034.1:12809-13079 GCF_000754665.1 Bison bison bison | reverse complement strand
ACAGATTTCTCAAGAGGCAGATCAGTTGGTCTGCTATTCCCATCTCTTTCAGAACTTTCCAGTTTTTGGTGATCCACACAGTCAAAGGCTTTGGCATAGTTAATAAAGCAGAAGTAGATGTTTTTCTGGAACTCTCGTCCTTTTTCAATGATCCAATGGAAGTTGGCAATTTGATCTCTGGTTCCTCTGCCTTTTGTAAATCCAGCTTGAACATCTGGAAGTTCACAGTTCATGTACTGTTGAAGCCTCCCTTGGAGAATTTTGAGCATT
>NW_011478034.1:10344-11073 GCF_000754665.1 Bison bison bison | reverse complement strand
TACCAGGCTCCTCCGTCCATGGGATTTTCCAGGCAAGAGTACTGGAGTGGGGTGCCATAGCCTTCTCCACATCAGTTCCATAAGAGCAGTGAAAATATCTGGCTTTTCTCATCATTGTATCCCTAAGGTCAAGCACAATATCTGGCACATTGTAGACTTCTGGAGTACAATAGAAATAGAATATGAGATAAATATATAGGCTTCCATTAAAAGAGTGAAAAACTCCTGGTAAAATTAATTTTAATTACATACCTTACCGCAGTATATTCAAAATTTTATCATTTAAACATGCAATTAGCATAAAATTTAGACATTTATATATTATTTTTACAAAATCTTTGAAATCACCTATTTTATACTTGTAGCATATGTCAGTTTGAATGCTAAATTTTCATCATACAAAATTGACCTATACATAAGTTTCACAAGATTTACAATTGAAAAAGTAGATTCACATACCCAAGTTTTCCAGTAACTGAATTTTTAGCCTTTTAAGTTTTGCTGAGGCATAACTAATGAAAACTAAATTACACATGTTTAAATTGTACAATTTGATGTTCTCCTTTGTGTATACGTCAAGAAACAATCTTGTGTGAACATACCCATCATACCCTTAAGTATTTCCTAATGCCCTCTTTCAATCAATTTGCCCTACCTTCTGTCCGCTTACATAACCATGTAACCACTGACTTGCTTCCTGTCATTAGTTTGCATTTTCAATAATTTTAT
>NW_011478034.1:7718-10244 GCF_000754665.1 Bison bison bison | reverse complement strand
TTTATATAGATGGAAGCATACAGTATGTATTCTTTTTTTTTTAATCTGGTTTCTTTCACTCAAGCTGATTATTTTAAGATTCAATCATATGATGTGCATGTCAATATTTCACTTTTTAATTGTTGATTTCTATTCCCCTATATGAACAAAATTTTTTTATCCGTTCACCTGTTAATGAACATTTAGCTTGTTTCTACTTTTAGGCTACTATAAATGCAGCTGCTATAAACATTCATGTAAAAGTTTTTATAAGGATAAGTACTATCACTCCTCTTGGGCAAAGACTTATCAGAATAGTTGGATAATAGGGCAGGTGTATGTTTAGTTTTAAAAAAAAAAACTGTCAAAATGTTTTCAAAAGTGGCTGTACTATTTTACAGTCCCACAATCAATGTATGATTGTTCCTTTATCTCCATATCTTTGCCAATAATTCTTATTCTAGAGAGTGAGAAATACCTCATTTTGGTTTTAATATGCATTTCCTGAATGATGCATAATTTTGAGCAGCTGTTCACATATTTATTGAATGTTCATGTATCAGTTTTGTTGAAATATCAGGCTCATATCTTTTGTTTATTTGTAATCAGATCATTTGTCCTTGTAAGTGTTTTGTATATGCTGGATAAAAGTACATTAATGGATAAGTGATTTGCAAATATTTCCTTCTAGGCTGTTGCTCGTCTTTTCATTTTCTTTATGGTATCTTTCAAAGTGTTAAGGTTTTGAATTTTGTTGAGACCCAATTTATTCATTTTTCAATTTTATGGATTGCACTGTTGACTTAGTATCTAAGAAATCTTTAGCTAACTCTTAGTCTCAAATATTTTCTCTTATTGTTTTCATAAAATGTTATTGGTATAGCTCTTCCATTTAGGTCTCTAATCTATTTTAAAGTATTTTTGTGTGTGTGTATGTCCAACTGTCCAAGTACCATTCATTAAACAGACATCTTTCCCTTCCACAATGAATTGTCTTAACATTTTTTATAAAATCAGTTCCCTATAAATATAACAACTATTTCTGCACTCTCAGTTCTTTTCCATTGTTTCAAAGCTATTTACCATGCAATAACTTGAGATATTTTTTGAAAAGTCTACTCACATTATTGTTGTTTTTTTTTCAAACTGCTGAAATCTTTTAATACTTTCCCTTCTAAGGAAAAGTTACATCAAAATCTCCTGCCTGTTAGATTTATAGTTGCTACACAGACCAAATGAATGAGATTCTTTAGGAAAACACAATTTTAATGAAATTATGTTAGATTAGTATAATAAGAATCATAACAGTTGTAGCAGAAAGCCAGAGAACAATACTGTTAAAATATTACTCACCACTTCTAAATACTGAAATACACAAATATATAGTATGTAATTTATTTAGTATGTAATTTACATAGTATGTAATTTATTTAACTTTGATTGAGATGTTTATATGAATCATGATTCAATTCTATGATAAAATTAACTGGTCTTATTAGATGTATAAAAATTATGATATTTTATGAAATATCTTTAATTTTTTTAAACTGAAAACACTGCTTAAAGTTTATACAATGTGTTAATTACTGTCTTTTATTTAAGGTTACCTTTTTAGTTTATATAAATATTATGATTTCAAAATATGTCTTTTGAGATTAGGATTAATTAACTAATTGAGTCTCAGTATTGCCAACTTTTCAAATATCATGACAATTTTCTCAATGGCATTCCTACTAATGAGATGGGGGAAACCCATTTGCTGCTTTAAATGAAAGATTACTTACTGCTCTTTTTCTAGAACACCCTGTAATCCAAGGCACAGTAAGGTTTCCTGAAATCTGTGGAAACAACAAATGGAATCTCAGTGAGGTATGCATTGATACTATTTGGAATGCTGATCAATACCAAAGAATTCACACAAGATGTCAAGATAGGTCTGCATTCAGAGCATATCCCCTATGTGGACAAATGCTGCTACCTTATTGAAAGCAAGAGCTTTAAAAGGCCTTCCTTCATGGCAAAATTCAAAAAGCAGTGTAGTTCCTCTGAAAATTCAAGAAAATTTTGAAGATGTTTTTTAGGCCTGGAAATATGGTTTGGAAATCTATGGACAATAAAATTATTATAATAATAAAACTTCATTGCTCTGTGAAATAAATGAGTTACAATCATCAAATAATTATCTACAGTCATTGTACTATATTTTGCCTTTCTACATTTATTCATCTTACATAACTGCAAGGCACTTTTTAAGTAGAAACTACTAAGGTGAATAGCTAGTAAAACCATATTACATCAGCATTGCCACATAAGGAGATAGATGCTACTCTCATAGGATTCTGGGGAGTGATTCCAGAGACCAAAGTGTTTCTGAGAGCAATGACGCTGGTTAGCCTATACTTAACCACACCTTTTCCTAAGACATACAAGGATTGGGGAGTACTCAAAACTCTCCACTTGCACTCTCCTTCCCTCCCAAACATATGGCTCTCAAGAGACTGACAAATCAGCCTTTCTAAGTGGTAGTGGTGAAGGAATGTGATATTC
>NW_011478034.1:4015-6757 GCF_000754665.1 Bison bison bison | reverse complement strand
ACTCCAGGAGTTGGTGATGGACAGGGAGGCCTGGTGTGCTGCAGTTCATGGGGTCACAAAGAGTCGGACATGACTGAGCAACTGAACTGAACTGAACTCAAAAATTAATGTGAAACAAATGATATATATAATAAACAAGGTAATTGAATTTCTTGAAATATGGACCTTATTATACATTTAAGAATACAAAATGTAGATTCACTAGAGGGCAGATAGAAGAAGTAAGAACTACAGTCTCACAGCCTCCATAATGAAAATCATAGTCACACAAAGTTAATCAGAATAAGAAGGCAGATGATTATATCCCAGATGAAGGAACAAGATAAAATACAAGAAAAACAACTAAAGGAACTGGAAATTGGCAACCTTCCAGAAAAAGAGTTCAGAATGATGATAGTGAAGATGATCCAGGATCTAGGAAAAATAACAGAGGAGATTCAAGAAATGGTTACCAAGACCTAGACGACCTAAAGAACAAACACACAGAAAAAAATAATACACTAGAATGAATCCATAAAAGGCAGAAGAACAGATAAGTTACTTGGAAGACAGAATGGTGGAAATCACTGCTGCAAAATAGAATATAGAAGAAAAGAATGAAAATAAATGGAAACAGACTAAGAGACCTCTGGAACCACATTAAGCACACCAGCATTTGCATTTTAGGGATTCCAGAAGGAGAAAAGAGAGAGAAAGGACAGAGAAAATATTTCATGAGATAATAGCTGAAAATTTCCCTAACATGGGAAAGGAAAAAATCAACCAAGTCCAGGAATTGCAGAGTCCCAGGCAGGATAAACCAAAGGAGGAACACACCAGGACATATAGTAATCAAACTGACAAAAATTAAAGACAAAGATAAAATATTAAAAGTAACAAGGGAAAAACAACAAATAATATACAAGGGAACTGCCATAAGGTTATCAGGTAATTTCTGAAGAGAAACTCTATAAACCATAAGGGAATGTCATGATATATTTAAAATTATGAAAGGGGAAAGAAAGCCTACAATCAAAAATACTCTACCCAGCAAGACTCACATTCAGATATGGTGGAGAAATCAAAAGCTTTCCAGACAAGCAAAAGTTAAGAGAATTCAGCACCAGCAAATCAGTTATACAACAAATACCAAAGGAACCTGTTTAGGCAGGAAACACAATAGAAGGCAAAAACCTACGAAAAATAAACCGAAAGCAATTAAGAAAATGGTAATAAGATCATACATATCAATAATTACCTTAAATGTAAATGGATTAAATGCACCAAATAACCAAAAAACATAGACTGGTTGGGTGGATACAAAAATAAGACACATATATATGCTGTCTACAAGAGACCCACCTCAGACCTAGGGACACTTACAGACAAAGTAAGGGGACAGGAGAAGGTATTCCATGAAAATGAAAATCAAAAAAAAGCTGGAGTAGCAATACTCATATCAGACAAAATAGATTAAAAAAAAATAGACTTAGAGACAAAGAAGGACATTACATGATGATCAAGTGTTCAACTCAAGAAGATATAAAAATTATGAATATATATATATATACACCCAACATAGGAGCACCTCAAAATGTAAGGCAAATACAAACAAGAATAAAGGGAGAAATCAATAGTAATACAATAATAGTGGGAGATTTCAACTCCCCACTTTCATCAATGGACAGATCATCCACACAAAAAACTAATAAGGAAACATAGGCCTAAATGACGGTTTAGACTGGATGGACTTAATAATTGTTGAGCATTCCACCCAAAAGCAGCAGACTATGCATTCTTTTCAAGTGCCCACGGAACATTCTCAAGGAATGAGCACATGCTGGACCACAAGGCAAACTTTGGCAAATTAAAGAAAACTGAAAACATATCAAGCATGTTTTCTCATCACAGTGTTATGAGATTAGGAAAAAAACTACAAGATAGCGGTCCTAAGATGGCGGAGGAACAGGATGGGAGACCACTTTCTCCCCCAGAAATTCATTGAAAGATCATTTGAATGCTGAGCAAATTCCACAAAACAACTTCTGAATGCTGGCAGAGGACACCAGGCACCAAGAAAGGCAGCCCATTGTCTTTGAAAGGAGATGTTTTATCATCAGTCCTGTAGGGATGGAGAAGTCTTGAGGCTACTGTAAGATTAAGACTGAAAACCAGAAGCAGGAGGCTTAAATCCAAAACCCAAGAACACCAGAGAACTCCTGACTCCAGGGAACATCAATTGATAAAAGCTCATCCAAAAGCCTCTATACCTACACTGAAACCAAGTTCCACCCAAGAACCAAAAAGTTTCAGAGCAAGACATAACAAACACATTCTCCACCAACACAGGAACAAACCAGCTCTTCAACAAATGCTAAAGGATCTTCTCTAGACATGAAACACAGAAAGGGTGTATAAACTCGAACCCCCAAAAAAGTAAATGGCAACTGGATCATACTCATCAATACTCATCAATAATGTAAATGGGTTGAATGCTCCAACCAAAATACAAAGACTGGCTGAATGTATACAAAAACAAGACCCCTATATATGCTGTTTACAAGAGACACATCTCTAAACAAGGGACACTTACAGACTGAAACAGAAGGGCTGGAAAAAAGATATTTCACGCAAATGGAGACAAAAGAAAGCAGGAATAGCAATACTCATATCATATAAAATAGACTTTGAAATAAAGGCTGAGAAAAGAGACAAAGAAGGACACTTCATAATGATCAAGGATCAACCCAAGAAGAAGATACA
>NW_011478034.1:1306-2488 GCF_000754665.1 Bison bison bison | reverse complement strand
ACCCTAATACCAAAACCTGACAAAGATGCCACAAAAAAAGAAAACTACAGGCCAATATCACTGATGAACATAGATGCAAAAATCCTTAACAAAATCCTAGCAAACACAATCCAACAACATATTAAAAAGATCATACATCTTGACCAAGTGGTTTTTTCCCAAGGATGCAAGGATTCTTTAATATATGTAAATCAATCAATGTAGTGTAATACACCACATTAACAAATTGGAAGATAAATACTACATTATTATCTCAATAGATGCAGAGAAAGCCTTTGACAAAATTCAATATCCATGTATGATAAAAGCCTTCCAGAAAGTAGGCATAGAAGGAACATACCTCAGCATAATAAAAGCTAAATATGACAAACCCACATCAAACATTGTCCTCAATGGTGAAAACTTGAAAGCGTTTCCCCTAAAGTCAGGAAAAAGACAAGGGTGCCCACTCTCCCCACTACTATTCAACATAGTTTTGGAAGTTTTGGCCACCGGAAGCAGAGAAGAAAAAGGAATAAAAGGAATCCAGATTGGAAAAGAAGTAAAACTCTCACTGTTTGCAGATGACATGATCCTCTACATGGAAAACCCTAAAGACTCCACCAGAAAATTATTGGAGCTAATCAATGAATATAAGAACTTTTCAGGATATAAAATTAACACACAGAAATCCCTTGCATTCCTATACACTAATAATGAGAAAACAGAGAAATTAAGGAAATAATTCCATTAACCATCGCAATGAGAAGAATAAAATACTTAGGAATATATCTACCTAAAGAATCAAAAGACCTATATATAGAAAACTATAAAACACTGATGAAAGAAATCAAAGAGAACACAAATAGATAGAGAAATATACCGTGTTCATGGATTGGAAGAAGCAATATAGTGAAAATGAGTATACTCCCCAAAGCAATCTATAGATTCAATCCAATCCCTATCAAGCTACCAACAGTATTTTTCACACAACTAGAACAAATAATTTCACAATTTGTATGGAAATACAAAAAATCTCGTATAGCTAAAGCAATCTTGAGAAAGAAGAATGGAACTGGTGGAATCAACTTGCCTGACTTCAGGCTATACTACAAAGCCACAGTCATCAAGACAGTATGGTACTGGCACAAAGACAGAAATATAGATCAGTGAAACAAAATAGAAAGCCCAGAGATAAATCCA
>NW_011478034.1:0-807 GCF_000754665.1 Bison bison bison | reverse complement strand
AAATAAACAAATGGGACCTAATTAAACTTAAAAGCTTTTGCCCAATGAAGGAAACTATAAGCAAGGTGAAAAGACAGTCTTCAGAACGGGAGAAAATGAAGCAAATGAAGCAACTGACAAACAACTAATCTCAAAAATATACAAGCAACTCCTACAGCTCAATTCCAGAAAAGTAAACGACCCAATCAAAAAATGAGCCAATGAACTAAACAGACATTTCTCCAAAGAAGATATACAGATGGCTAAGAAATACATGAAAAGATGCTCAACATCGCTCATTATCAGAGAAATGCAAATCAAAACCACTATGAGGTACCATCTCATGCCGGTCAGAGTGCCTGTTATTCAAAGTCTACAAGCAATAAATGCTGGAGAGGGTGTGGAGAAAAGGGAACCCTCTTACACTTTTGATGGGAATGCAAAGTAGTACAGCCACTATGCAGAACAGTGTGGAGATTCCTTAAAAAACTGGAAATAGAACTGCCTTATGATCCAGCAATCCCACTACTGGGCATATGCCCTGAGGAAACCAGAATTGAAAGAGACACATGTACACCAATGTTCATTGCAGCACTGTTTACAATAGCCAGGACATGGAAGCAACCTAGATGTCCATTGACAGACAAATGGATAAGAAAGCTGTGGTACATATACATAATGCAATATTACTCAACCATTAAAAAGAATACATTTGAATCATTACTAATAAGGTGGATGAATCTGGAGCCTATTATACAGACTGAAGTGAGTCAAAAAGAAAAACACCAATACAGTATAATAATGCATATATATGGAATTTAGAAAAAT
>NW_011478033.1:10425-11291 GCF_000754665.1 Bison bison bison | reverse complement strand
AATAGAACCGCCATATGACCCAGCAATCCCACTGCTGGGCATACACACCAAGGAATCCAGTATTGAAAAAGACACGTGTATCCCAATGCCTGTTGCAGCACTGTTTACAATAACTAGGACATTGATGCAATCTAGATGTCCATCACCAGAGAAATAGATAAGAAAGTTGTCATACATATACACAATGGAATATTACTCAGCTATTAAAATGAATTTGTTTAAATCAGTTCTAATGAGGTGGATGAAAGTGGAGCCTATTATACAGAGTGAAGTAAGTCAAAAAGAAAAACACCAATACAGTATATTAATGCATATATACGGAATTTAGAAAGATAACAATGACCCTATATGCAAGATAGCAAAAGAGACACAGATGTAAAGAACAGTCTTTTGGACTCTGTGGGAGAAGGTGAGGGTAGCATGATTTGAGAGAATCGCATTGAAACATGTATATTACCATATGCGAAATAGATCACTAGTCCAGGTTCGATGCATGAGGCAGGGCACTCAGGGCTGGTGTACTGGGATGACCCAGAGGGATGGGATGGATAGGGAGGTGGGAGTGGGGTTCAGGATGTGGGACATATGAACACCTATGGCTGATTCATGTCAATGTATGGAAAAAACTATTAAAATATTGTAATTAACCTCCAATTAAAATAAATTAATTTTTAAAAATGTGCCATAAAGTATAAAATACCTACCAGTAAACTTGATTGAGGTCGTTAAAGACATATACTTTGAAAACTAAAATGTAAATGATGAAAGAAATTGAAAATGATACAAAGAAATGGAACAATATTTCATGATTTTGAGTTAGAAGAAACAGTATTGCTAAAATGTGCATAATACTCAAAGAAATCTAC
>NW_011478033.1:8838-10325 GCF_000754665.1 Bison bison bison | reverse complement strand
TCGTTCTAATAACATGTAGGTGAAAACAAGCACAGCTGAATATCTAGTATTCTCAGTCCCATGGAACAAGAATCTGTACAAGTAAAACAAACGTGTCCTTGTCAATCAAGGATTGACTTGTACTTAAAATAAAATCCAAGTCTCAAAGAAATCTACAAATTAAATACAATTCCTTATCAAAAATTTCTGTTGTTCAGTTGCTCAGTTTTGTCCAACTCTTTGCAATCCCATGGGTTGCAGTACGCCAGGCTTCCTTGTCCTTCACTATCTCCAAAAGCTTGCTCAAACTCATGTCCATTGAGTTTGTGATGCCATCCAACCATTTCATCCTCTGTCATCCCCTTCTCCTCCTTCTTTCTATGTTTCTCAACATCAGGGGCTTTTCCAGTGAGTCAGCTCTTCTCTTTAAGTGGAAAAGGCATTGTAGATTCAGCTTCAGCATCAGTCCTTCCAATGAATATTCAGGGTTAATTTCCTTTAGGATTGACTGGTTTGAGTTCCTTGCAGTCCAAGTGACTCTCAAGACTCTTCTCTAAAACCACAGTTCAAAAGCATCAACTCTTTGGTGTTCAGCTTTCTTTATGGTCCAACTCTCACATCAATACATGACTACTGGAAAATCCATAGCTTTGACTAGGCAGACCTTTGTTGGCAAAGTAATGTCTCTGCTTTTTAATATGCTGTCATGATGTGTCACAGCTTTCCTTCCAAGGAGCAAGTGTCTATTAATTTCATGGCAGCAGTCATCCTCTGCAGTGATTTTGGAGCCCAAGAAAATAAAGTCTGTCACAGTTTCCATTGTTTCCCCATCGATTTGCCATGAAGTTATGGGACTGGATGCCATTATTTTCATTTTTTGAATGTTGAGTTTTAAGCCTGCTGTTTCACTCTCCTCTTCCACTTTCATCAAGAGGCTTTTTAGTTCCTCTTCACTTTCTGTCATAAGAATTGTGTCATCTCCATATCCGAAGTTATTGATATTTCTCTGGGCAATCTTGATTCCAGCTTGTGCTTCATCCAGCCCGGCCTTTCACATAATGTACACTGCATATAAGTTTAATAAGCAGGGTGACAATATACAGCTTGATGCACTCCTTTCCCAATTTTGAACCAGTCTGTTGCTCCATGTTCAGTTCTAATCATTGCTTCTTGACCTGCACACTGGTTTCTCAGGAGGCAGGTAAACTTGTATGGTATTCCCATCTCTTTAAATATTTTCCACAGTTTTTTTGTGATTCACACAGTCAAAAGCTTTACTGTAGTCACTGAAACAGAAGTAGATGCTTTTCTCTAATTTGATTTCTTTCTATATGATCCAGTGGATGTTGGCAATTTGATCTCTGATTCCTCTGCCTTTTCTAAATCCAGCTGGTACATCTGGATGTTCTCAGTTCTCAATCTCTTGAAGCCTAGCTTGTAAGAATTTGAGTATGCACTTGCTAGCATGTGAAACGAGTGCAATTGTGCAGTAGTTGAACATTCTTTAG
>NW_011478033.1:3615-6456 GCF_000754665.1 Bison bison bison | reverse complement strand
TTCCAGGTCACATAAGTGTTCTTCTGTATCAGTTAGTTTACTATTCATTTCTTCTGGTGTGCTTCCTATTTTAGCTATTGAATTATTCATTCATCATTGAATTTTTAAATATTTTCCTGTTCTTGTTAAAATGATCAATATATAGATCCATTATTTTCTCTAATGCAGTTAATATTTTTATTATGAATATTTTCAACACTTTATCTGATAAATTGTTTATTCTTCATTATTTTTTCAGAGGTTTTCTATTGCTCTTGAAATTGAGAGTAGTACCTTGGCCATTTCACTTTGCTTAACTTTCAATGCCTCTATGAATTTGGGTGAAACAGTTATCTACTGTGGTCTTGATTGAGTGTTCTTATGTACAAGTGTCCCCAAGCAGACAATGTGTGCCTAGTGACTATTGTGGGAAGGTTGGATTTGACACCAGTCATATATTTCCTTTGGATGTTATGGCAATTATCATTATGGAAAAAGGTGAGGCTGAAGACAGAGGAGCTAGTAATAGACTCAGATATCCAGCAATTCCATTCCTAAGCATACATCTGAAGAAAATGAAAGTACTAATCTGAAGAGATACATGCACTACAATCTTGATAGCAGAATTTTCTAAAAAGCCAAGATATAAAAGCAATGTAAGTATTCATCATATTCATCAGCAAATGAATGCATAAAGAAGATGTGTGTGTATGTGTGTGTGTGTGTGTACACACATATATGGGCTTCCCTTGTGGCTCAGCTGGTAAAGAATCAGCCTCCAATGCAGGAGACCTGGGTTTGATACTTGGGTTGGGACGATCCCCTGGAAAAAGGAAAGGCTGCCCACTCCAGTATTTTGGCCTAGAGAGTTCCATGGACTGTATAGTCCATGGGGTCGCAGAGTCACGTACATGTACAATGGAATATTCAGTTCAGTTCGGTTCAGTTGCTCAGTCATGTCCGACTCTTTGTGACCCCATGGACTGCAGCGCACCAGGCTTCCCTGTCCATCACCAACTCCCAGAGCTTGCTCAAACTCATGTCCATCAAGTCAGTGATGCCATCAAACCATCTCATTCTCTGTCACCCCCATCTTCTCCCACCTTCAATCTTTCCCAGCATTAGTGTCTTTTCCAATGAGTCAGTTCTTTGCATCAGGTAGCCAAAGTATTGGAGTTTCACCTTCAGCACCAGTCCTTCCAATGAATATTCAGGACTTATTTCCTTTAGAAAGGACTGGTTTGATCTTCTTTCAGTCCAAGGGAATATTACTCAGCTCTAAAAAAAAAAATGAAATTTTGCCATTTGCAACGATATGGATGGATCTAGAGGATATTATGCTGACGGAAATATGTCAGACAGAGAAAATCAAATACGATGATAACACTTGTATGTAGAATATAAAAAAAAAAATTACAAATGAATGCATACAGTGAAACAGAGACTCACAGATACAGAAGAAAAAGTAGAGGTTACCAGTGGAGAGGGAAGGAGGGAGGGGCACATTACGGATATGGGATTAAGAGATACAAACTAATATGTATAAAATTGGTAAGCTGAAATCAGAGACAACATGGCAGAGTAGAAGAATGATTAATAAAGTGGACATAGGCAATCTACCTTAAAGATAATTCAGAGTAATGTCAGTAAAAATAATCCAAGATATAAGAAAAAGAATGGAGGCACATATTGAGAAGATATAAGAAATCCTTAGTGAAGACCTAGAAGAACTGAAAAACAAACAGAGATGAATAATACTATAAATGATATGAAAAAGTCATTAGGAGGAATTAACAGCAGAATAACCAAGGCAGAATAAAGAATAAGTGACCTTGTAGACAAAATGGTGGAAATCACTGTCACAATACATAATACAGGAAAAAGACCAAAAATAAATTAAGACAGCCTAAGAGACCTCTGGGACAACATTAAACAGATAAATATTCACATTATATGGATCCCAGAAGGAGAAAAGAGAGAGAGAACACCTGAAAAAACACTTGAAGAGATAATAGCTGAAAACTCCCTAACTTGGGAAAGGAAATAATCAACCAAGTCCAGAAAGAACAGAGAGACCCAGGCAGAATAAACTCAAGGACACATAGCAATCAAACTGACAAAAAGTAAAGGCAAATATAAAATATTAAAAGCAACAAGGGGAAACCAATAAACAGCATACAAAGGAATTTCCATAAGGTGATTCCATAAGCTGAGTTTTCAGCAGAAACTCTGCAGGTCAGAAAGGAGTAGCAAGATATATTTAATGCGATGAAAGGGAAAAACCTACAACCAAAAATACTCTACAAAGAAAGGCTCTCATTCAGATTCAATGAATAAGTTAAAAGCTTTAAAGACAAGAGAAAACTAAGAGAATTCATCACCATGAAACCTGCTTTAGAGTAAATGCTAAAGGAGCTACTGTATTCAGGGGAAGAAGAAAAACAAAAGAGGGCAACAACTAGAAATAAGAACATCACAATTGGGAAAGCTCACTGTTAAAGACAAACATACAATAAAAGTTGGAAGTCATTCATACACAAATATGATATCAAAACCATAAACTATGAGAAGAGTACAACTGCAGGAAATGGGAATTGCATGCAACACTAAGAGAGTAACAACTTAGAACAACATTTACATATACAGACTGCTTTATCAAAACCTCATGGGAAATGCAAACCAAAAAACTAAAATAGATACATTCCAAATAGGAAAAGTAATCCAAACACAACACTAAAGATTGTATTTAAACCACATGAGAAGGGAACAAAAGAAGGAAAAAAAAAAAGACCTACACAAACAAACCCAAAACAATTCAGAAAATGGCAATTGGAACATTCATACATATCAATAATTTCCTTA
>NW_011478033.1:972-2405 GCF_000754665.1 Bison bison bison | reverse complement strand
CAAACAAACAAACTAGTATTAAATCTACCATATGACCAGCAACCCCACTACTGGGCATATACCCTGAGAAAACCACAATTTAAAAAGACACATGTTCCCCAATATTCATTGAAGAAATATTAATAGTAGTCATAACATGGAAGCAAACTAGATGTCCATCAAAAGATGAATGGATAAAGAAGTTGTGGTACATTTATACAATGGAGTGTTACTCAGCCATAAAAAAGAATGAATCTGAGTCAGTGATAGTGAGGTAGATGAAGAGAGAGCCTCTTATACAAAGTGAAGTAAGTCAGAAAGGGAAAAACAAGTATCATATATTAACACATATATATGGAATCTAGAAAAGTGGTACTGATGAACCTAGTAGAGAATGGACTTCTGGACATAGTGGATGAAGGGGAGGGTGGGATGAACTGAGAAAGTAGCATTGACATATATACGCTATCATGTGTAACAGAGTGGGAAGTTGCTAAATAACACGGGGAGACCAGACTGGTGCTCTGTGATGACCTAGAGAGGTGGGATTGGGGGAGAGGAGAGAGACTTATGAGGGAAAGGCTGTATCAATGCAAAATTATGAGTGATTCATGCTATTGTACAGCATAAACCAACAGAAAAATGGAAAGCAATTTCTCATTATCAGAGAAATGCAAATCCAAACTACTATGAGGTACCACTTCACGCCAGTTAGAATGGCTGCGATCCAAAAGTCTACAAGCAATAAATGCTGGAGAGGGTGTGGAGAAAAGGGAGCCTTCTTACACTGTTGGTGGGAATGCAAACTAGTACAGCCACTATGGAGAACAGTGTGGAGATTCCTTAAATAACTGGAAATAGAACTGCCTTATGACCCGGCAACCTCACTGCTGGGCATACACACCGAGGAAATCAGAACTGAAAGAGACATATGCACCCCAATGTTCATCACAACACTGTTTATAATAGCCAGGACATGGAAGCAACCTAGATGTCCATCAGCAGATGAATGGATAAGAAAGCAATGGTACATATACACAATGAAGTATTACTCAGCCATTAAAAAGAATACATTTGAATCATTCTAATGCATGGATGAAACTGGAGCCTATTATACAGAGTGAAGTAAGCCAGAAAGAAAAACACCAATACAGTATACTAACACATATATATGGAATTTAGAAAGATGCTAACAGTAACCCTGTATACGAGACAGCAAAAGAGACACTGATGTATAGAACAGTCTTATGGACTCTGTGGGAGAGGGAGAGGGTGGGATGATTTGGGAAAATGGCATTGGACCATGTATAATATCATATATGAAACGAGTCACCAGACCAGGTTCAATGCACGATACTGGATGCTTGGGGCTGGTGCACTGGGACGACCCAGAGGGATGGTATGGGGAGGGAGGAGGGAGGAGGGTTCAGGGTGGGGAACACGTGTATACCTGT